>NC_091621.1:58156006-58459036 GCF_027580195.1 Bos mutus | reverse complement strand
GAGGACACAATGGGAAAATTCCAAAGACAGACCAAAATGTCAATTTAAATCACTGGAGAGGAAGCTTATAGTATAATGTGTCTATAGATAATCAGTCATGGTTGAGATAATATTATCATTTTAGGTATGAAGTTAGAGGACTGGAATAACCCTCACGGTGAACATTATTGACTGATGAGTAGCTTTATATTAAGTCACATTGGTCCCCAGTGTCACACTGAACACTGAGAACTAAGTAAATGCATTTTCCACAGGTCCAGAGGCCCTGGCATGGTCAGAATAAGTCATTGCACCAGGTGGCTGAGAGCAAGTAATACAGTTTATCGGCACTTGTTTCTCTCTCATAAAGCCCTTGATGTGGGCACAGCGATAGACAGAGAAGCCTGGACTGGCACGCATGGATTAGCAACTTGTGTCACATAGTATCACATTTTGCAGGGACTTTCTCTCCTTTATACAGCTCTAGGAAATAAAATTTCTAAGGATTGAATTTTTTTCTTCCAAAATGTGTTAGAATGATGATAAATAATGTATTTCTAACAGCTAATATTTTCCCAAGACACATTTCTGGGAAATTTTATTGATAGCAGCCATTTATTTGATCATTTAATTGATAACTTCTCATTGACAGTTACAAATTCTAAAGTGATTCCTTCAGATTATATGGGAATTACCTTACGTAATTTCCACACTTACCGCCACACATGTTTCCTAAAACTGTTTTAAATTGATGAGATTCAAAACTTATAAAAGCTAACATAAAAATAGCTTTTACTCTCTCAGGGCTATTTAGCTGTGCACATAACTTTGAATTATTATTATTCTTTTCCCACATGATTAACAGATTCAACCAGATTTCTCTCTTCTATGCTTCGGCTAAATGAGACTCAACCATGTCTCAAATTATTGATTTAAAAGGATTTATCAGACGCCATAAAGGACAGCAAACAACAACAAAAAAGATAAGGGAGAAAACACACATGTACAATGACTCCTTTTCTGACTTCTCACTTCACCCAACATTCCAATTTAAACATAAGATTTGTTTATTTGCTCCTATAATTCTTACGCTTAGAATTGCTCCATTTTACCACCAATTACCAGGATAATCACTTCTTGTGTAGCGTTTTTGAAACTGAGATAATGAATTAGAGAATCGTGACCCATTAGCTGGGTTGTGAAATCAATTTAAAGTGTAGAATTTAATAAAATAGGATTGAAAATATGAGTGCATCAAATACAATAAGGATACGTATTATTTCATGAAACTTAAGTTTCTGTAATTATTATGAGTGTGTGTCTGGGTACACACTGTTTTGTAATGTAAATTGTATTTATAATGCTGGTGCATGTTTAAAAACATTCGAAAGTAATATCCTGGAAAACAGTGTCTTTGAGGACTTGATATTTACAAAACCATGATGATGGAGCTCTGTGTGCTACAAGTCAAGTTTGCTGGGGCACCTGATTGCAATATTTTCAGTACATTGTAGCCTGTAACGCCATGTTGCCTTCATTTCTTTGATGAGTTGTATTGTATTATTCAATAAAACAGACTGACTTGTTAATTCATCTTCACAACCACCAACTCGAGTTGTTTGGTATATAACAGACATGTAGTTCATGTTTTGAATGACATATAAACCAGTTTATAATTAATTAAAGCATGTTCAGTTTTGAATAACTTATTAATTTAATGATTTATAACTTCAAGTCAAAGAGAATTCTGTAATTACACTCTAAGCATTATTTATTTTGGACGTAGAAAGCACATTTCCTGCTACAACCCTGCTGAGTGATATTCTGACAATGAATAGATGCTATTGCTTGATTTAAAAAAAAAAAACAGTGAAGTGAAACAGTTTTAATTGTAATTATCTGGGAGCTTTCCAGCCCCAATTAAACTACCAAATGAAGAAAGACCTCATTTGAAATGCAGATGTAACATGTCTGTATCACAGTGTCTGCAAACAAGATTTAACTGCCCTAAAGAAGTCTTTATAATATCATTGCTAATATTTGCGAATGTCAGGGATCTTCTGTGTTTTGTCAAGAGGTCAGATGCTAATACCCACAGAGTTGGTTGCCTGGGTACTACCACACTCAATCAGCCCTTCTTATACCCACTAGCAATTAGTTTTGTGAACAGAGAAATAATGACATCCCCAAACCTACTTTTACTGAGCCACTCTGTTGATGTTTTCTTAAATTTTTTACCACTAAATCATAGTCAGTATGTTCAAAAATAAATGTAAAAACAGATGATGAAACAGAGTTGAAGATACCTGCAGTAAATTGGATTGATTTATTGGTATTATTGTCACCATCTCTTTCTAACATCCCCAAACCTACACAGTAAAACTACTCTCCAATAATTACTGATGGAATTCTGATAGTCTATATATTATAAAAATGTTATGCAAAGTTTGCATATTATAATAGAAAATATGGTGTTATAAACTAATGCAATTATTTTATTGTGAACAAATGCATATTTAAAAATATATGCATTTCAAGAAACAGTTTTCCTCTCTAGTATTTTGTTAACATGAAAGATTATTTTTCAAAGAATTTCAAGATGAAAGTATATATTTTTTTATAATTTCCTATATGTAATTTATAGACATGCAATTAAAGAAAAATAATATTTTTCAAAATAATTATCTAAATTTTCCATAAAAATTGCAAGCCATTATTTCATTGTCTATAAAGTTAATAAACTTTTGTGTTTATTGTTTATATAATGATAACTCAACAGTTGTATTTGGTCATATTTTTATTATGTTTTTAACAGCAAAAAGTTAAGACTCCTCCACTAAAATAACTTCACAAGTATAACAAAAAATCCATAATCAGGAAAAAAAATAATCTTTTCAGAATATTGTTTGGCCCAGTTGAAAATATGTAGTCACTATATTGCCTGCATGATTTCAAGAAATCCTTTACCAAGAGAAGATAGTACTTTCATATGAAAATTAATGCTTCTTTTTAGAGATATCTTGTTCTTTTTGTTTCTTTCTAAAACTAAGATGAAATTTTAATATGTTTAATCTCTAGCAAAATATATATTAATTTATAGTTTCTATTACTTAAATTCTAAAATAATCTGATAAACTACATTATGTTGTGAAAGTGTAAGCCGCTCAGTCGTGTCTGCCTCTTTGTGACCCATGGACTGTACAATCCATGGAATTCTCCAGGCCAGAATACTGGAGTGGGTAGCCTATCCCTTCTCCAGCATATCTTCCTGACCCAGGAATCAAACCGGGGTCTCTTGCATTACAGGTGGATTCTTTACCATCTAAGCCACAAGTAAATTCAACTAGATAGGACAAAGAATGTCAGCAGCAAAGCATAGCCAGATTGCTTTTTTATTTTAAATAATATTAATCTTAGCAATTTAAACTATCATTCTCTTTCATCATTTTTGTGGCAAATGTTGAATGCTAAATATCAGTTCTGCCACTATGTTTGGCAAAATCAACAGATGATAAATTAGCCAGGACATGGAAGCAACCTAGATGTCCATCAGCAGATGAATGGATAAGAAAGCTGTGGTACATATACACAATGGAGTATTACTCAGCCATTAAAAAGAATACATTTGAATCAGTTCTAATGAGGTGGATGAAACTGGAGCCTATTATACAGAGTGAAGTAAGCCAGAAGGAAAAACACCAATACAGTATACTAACGCATATACATGGAAGTTAGAAAGATGGTAACAATAACCCGGTGTATGAGACAGCAAAAGAGACACTGATGTATAGAACAGTCTTATGGACTCTGTGGGAGAGGGAGAGGGAGAAGGTGGGAAGATTTGGGAGAATGGCATTGAAACATGTAAAATATCATGTATGAAACGAGATGCCAGTCCAGGTTCGATGCACGATACTGGATGCTTGGGGCTAGTGCACTGGGACGACCCAGAGGGATGGTATGGGGAGGGAGGAGGGAGGAGGGTTCAGGATGGGGACCACATGTATACCTGTGGCAGATTCATTTTGATATTTGGCAAAACTAATATAATTATGTAAAGTTTAAAAATAAAAAAAAATCATAGCAAGTAACTTAATAAGTAAGACCTAACTTTACTTCTGAGATTAGATGCAAATCATTTGTAAATTACACAAAGAAAGAAATGTCAACTTCTTACTGACAGTTTTATTAAAAGAAATTTAGTCACACTATGTGTAAATATTAATTTTCTAATCCATCCTATACAAATAAACTAACTAGATTATAAAAGATTTTGTTCTTGATAAATTTAATTTATTTAAATTCATATAAAATATAATCCCTTCTCAATTAATAAAAATCTCAGAAATTGTCTTTTCTAGGAGAAATCTCTAAACCATCACAAAATCAAAAGAGATGAAACTTTAATTATGTAAGTCCAGAATATGATGTCAATTGTGGGAACATAAGTAATAGGACATTCCAGAACCTGTGGTTAAACCATGGCCAAGCTGTATTTATTTTATTTTAATTTCTTGCTAATATTAGCAAACATTGAAAATGGCCTATGAATTAGACATATTCCAGAGCCTGTGATTAAGCTATAGCCAAACTGTATTTATTTATTTATACTTTTATACATATTTATTTATATTCATTTATATTAGCTTATATTAGCTAGAAATTAAAAATAAAATAAATTGTTGTTGCTGGCACTTAGTAAATGAGTGAGATAATCATTAGTACTCTTGCAAAATATTTCCAGTATTCATCACTCTAGAAATAGGTAAGATCTATATCCTAGAATTCTACTTTTCCTCCAGTGATGTTTAAAATCTGATGTTGCTGCTTCATCATCAGCTTGAGCCCCTGTTCTATGATTAGGAGCAGAAATCCTATGCCTACTTGCAGTAAAGAGATGGCATGAGCAAGTAAGTATTATTAAATACTATTTTGGAGTTTTTATAATCATAATTTTGCCTTCCCTTACTGATATATGTCAAATAATACCTATACACTTAGCATTTTACTCCATGCCCAAAGCTTTTTTTTTTCTTCACAACTCCATTCTGTAATAGAATATATATAGTAATCCTTAGAAGGTCATGAAATCAATAGAGTAAATCATATCCAGTATTTAAAGAAAAAAGTGAAAATAAAATAATGGAAAAGCAGCTTAAGTAAATGATAAATTCATCAGACACTATATTTATGTGTATGTGTGTATATTTATGTATGCATATGGTAAAAAAGAAAGTAGTTTCATTTATACATATGTACAATGTAAAATGTAGGTCACAGCAAAACATAGGACATAAATCATATGATATTTGACATGAAGGAAAATGAAAACATAATAATATAATTTCTGTATTCAGGTAAAGCAGTACTCAGGGAAATTTATTGTATTGAATGCATACATTAGAAAATAGGAAACATCTAATAAGAAAAACTATATAATTGATTTATATGAAGGAAATTAATAAAATGCCTTTAAACCATTATAAAGGTGCAAATTAGAATCGCAGAGGTACCATTGCACACCCTCTAGAATATCTAAAATTAAAGTATATTTTCATATAAATATTTACATATGAAGGATTATAGTAGCATAGTTTATAATACTGAAAAACTGGAAGTAAGCCAGGTGTCCATTCAACTGGTGGGTGTATACAGTGGAATACTATTCAGTACAAAAAGGGAAATTTAGTGAAACATGTAGCAACTTGGATGATCTCAAAAAACTGTGCTGAAAGAAGCCAGATACAAAAGACTGCATATTGTTATGAGGAATTATAAATATGACTGAATTAATTTATAGTACAGAAAACAGATGATTGCTTGTAATTCAGAGTGGAGATGAATAGCTACAAAACATGAAGAAGGAGATTTGAGGAATAACAGAAATGCTTGAGATGGTGGTTACCTAAATGTGTATACATTTTCAAAACTCTTCATATTATACATTTAAAAATAAGTGCATTTAATTGATTATGATATTCACAAAATAGTACTCATGATGTTATAAAACCTAAAATATTGAAATGGCAGAAATGTCTACCATTCCATCTGTTTTTTCTTCATTTGGCCACATAACTAAACTGTATTTCTCACCACTTAGTTAGGCATGGCCATGTGATTAGGTTCTAGCTTATGGACTGCTAAGGCACTAATGCTTACCAGTTTCAGGCCCGTTCCTGTAAAGGACCTCTTATGAGATCATCTAGCTCTTTCTTCTTTTACCAATTGGATGAAAATACTCTTGCAATTTTGGAAGGTATATACTGAAGATGGCATAGTCTTTGTAAGTTTGTGTCCCTGAATGACTCTATAGGAGATACCCTCTTATTACCACCTCATATATACACATAAATATATTGAGCAGTTTATATGAATAATTTTAAAAGTTTATTTTTTTAGAGTCTCTATGGTATGCTAGTCAGCCCACTCTAATAATGTTTGGTATAAAATTCTGTGGAAAATAATTCTGCAATTTCTACATTGAATTTCCCAATAGACTTTCATCACCTTGGGATAAAAGCTAAACTATTTGTTTAGAAAGCCTTGCATAATTTGGCCTTTAGCTGTTACTTTCTATCACCCTCTTTCTCTTTCAATGTTTTCAGTTATAGCAAGTTATTTGCTATGACTCAAACATACTGGCATGTTTTGTACCTGGGCTTGCGTAAATGCTGTTACTTCTGCCTGGAAACACATTCCTCAAGATAATAGCATGGTTCATTTTCATTATCTCTTAAGATGACTTACCACTTAATCTATTAATAAAATAAGAGCCTATTTCTCATCTACAATTTTCTCTACTTTATCCAGCTTCATTTTTCTTCAAGCACTTAGCATTACTTTCCAGTATATCATATAACATGCTTATTGTTAATCTTGTCCCTAATTGATTTCTTGTCCCTAATACCAGAATATAAATTGCATGATGGCATCATGAGCAGTTACAAGAGTTCCTGGTACATACAAATTACTCAGTAAATGTTTGATGAAGAAATTAATTAATACATGAATATAATTATTAAGGATTTTGGTATGGGGAGGGAGGTGGAAGGGGGGTTCAGGATTGGGAACACATGTACACCCGTGGTGGATTCATGTTGATGTATGGCAAAACCAATACAATATTGTAAAGTAATTAGCCTCTAATTAAAATAAATAAATTTAAATTTAAAAAAAATAAAAAAAGAATTTTGGTCTTAGAAATAAATGAGCAAAGCAGTCAGGCAAAGAAAGAACATGTTAACATAACTGATACTTTCATGGTAAGATGCTCACTTTCCCAGTAGTCAAAACAAAATTATTGTATGTATCTTGTTTGATTTTCATCTGCAACTGGAGAAAAAATCATCTAGGCTGCTGACATCAAAGAATTAGCATTTTCGTAAATATGAACAGCTAGAAAAATTGTCATTTGAAGGAACTTGTTCAGATGAACTATTACAGTAAAAAGTGTGCAGATGAATTTTAGATGATTGAGTACACTGCTCAATGAAAGCAATAAAGAATGTACAAGGGAAGTCACATATATTAGAACTGATACATGTAATTTCCTAGGAAAAGCCTTTACACTTTAATATGCTTTTAGGACTCTTTGATTACAAGGATATATTATTTATAACAATAAATAAAATGTAAAATACTGTATGTCACCATATAAAGTTGTATACTAATTAAAAGCCAACAATATTTATCTAAATATTGTGACAAAGAATGTATGTTAGTTAAACTATGAGTCCAAATTAAGAAAAGGATATCACAATGGATTTGTAATGATTTGTATGACTATGTCTTCTATTATTTTGTGTCTTAAAAATAATAATAGTCATCATCATATGGGCTTCCCAGGTGGCTCAGTGGTAAAGACTCTGCCTGCCAGTGCAGGAATGCAGGAGACATGGGTTTGATCCCTAGTTTGTGAGATCCCCTGAGGAGGAAATTAAAACCCACTCCAATATTCTTGCCTGGAAAATCCCATGGACAGAGGAGCCTGACAGGCTACAGTCCATGGGGGCACAAAGAGTTGGGCACAACTGAGCGACTGAGAGCATCATTATCTGTAACTGTAACTGTGCTTGGTTCATTAAACAAGCAGTGCCAAATGCAGATTCTCAGTCAGTACACAGTAAGTGCTGAATGGATATTTGAGGGAGGATAGAAATATTAAATGGAAAAATTAATGTAACTATGCCTTCTGATACTCTCAGATTTGGGGGACTCAATTCTAAATTGGAAAGCATGGTGAAAAAATTATAAAAACACATGCACTATTTTGTAGATCAGGAGTTTTCAATTTTAATGTACATAAGAATAATTTAAGGAGCTTAAATATTTTAAGCTTTACCTGACTCAGTAAATTTTAGAGTAGGAACCAGAGTCTATATCTTTAATAAGAACTATTGATATTCCACAAATTGATATAGAAAGCCCTAGAAATAAATTTTGGCAAATCTTGGTGTGTGTGTGTGTTTTTTGTTTTTTTTTTTTAATTGAAGGACAATTAGGTTACAATATTGTGACGGTTTCTGCCATACATCAACATGAATCATCTGTAAGCATGCATATGCCCCCTTCCTCTTAAAGCTTCCCCCCACTTCCCTCCCCATCTCACCCCTGTAGGTTGTCACAGAGCATCTGCTTTGTGTTCCCTACCTCATACAGTAAATTCCCACTGGCTATGCACTTTACATATGGTGATGTATATAACTCAGTACTACTCTCTCAAGTCATCCCGCCTTCTCCCTTCCCTACTGTGACCCTATGCCTGTTCTTTATGTCTGCGTCTCCTTTGCTGCCCTACAAATAGGATCATCAGTACCATCTTTCTAGATTTCACATATATTTGTTAATATATGGTGTTTGTCTTCCTGAGTTCCTTTACTCTATTTAAAAGGCTCTAGGTTCATCTACCTCATTAGAACTGATTCAAATGAATTCCTTTTTATAGCTGTGTAACATTTCATTGTGTACCACAATTTCTTTATCCATCCGTCAATGGACATCTAGGTTGCTTTCATGTCCTTCAGGTCAGTTCAGTCGCTCAGTCGTGTCCGACTCTTTGCGACCCCATGAATTGCAGCACGCCAGGCCTCCCTGTCCATCACCAACTCCCGGAGTTCACTCAAACTCATGTCCATCGAGTTGGTGATGCCATCCAGCCATCTCATCCTCTGTTGTCCCCTTCTTCTCCTGACCCCAATCCCTCCCAACATCAGAGTCTTTTATGTCCAACTACTGTAAATAATGCTGCAATGAACATTAGGTACTTGTGTCTTTTTCAGTTATGGTTTCCCTGAGGGTATGTGCACGTAGTGGGACTGCTGGGTCATATGATAGTTTTATTCCAAGTTTTTAAGGAAATTGCATACTGTTCTCCATAGTGGCTGTATCAGTTTGCATTCTGACCAACAGAGCAAAAGGATTCCCTTTTCTCCACTTCCTCTCCAGCATTTATTGTTTGTAGATTTTTTGATGATGGCCATTCAGACTGGTGTGAGATGTTATCTTATTGTAGTTTTGATTTGCATTTCTCTAATAATGAGTGATGTTCAGCATCTTTTCATGTTTATTAACCATTTGTATATCTTCTTTGGAAAAATGTCTGTTTAGGTCTTCTGCTTACTTTTGGATTGGGTTGTTTGTTTTACTGGTATTGAGCTGCAGGAGCTGCTTATATTTTTGGAGGTTAATCCTTCGTCAGTTGTTTCATTTGTGGCTATTTTCTCCCATTCTGAGGGTTGTCATTTCACCTTGCTTATAGTTTCCTTCATTGTGCAAAATCTTTTAAGTTCAATTAGGGCCCATTTGTTTATTTGTAAGTCAATTACTCTTGAAGGTGAGTCATAAAAATCTTTCTGTGATTTATATCAAAGAGTGTTCAGCCTATGTGTTTTCCTCTAAGAGTTTTATAGTTTCTGATCTTACATTTAGTCTTTAATCTATTTTGAGTTTATTTTTGTGTATGGTGTTAAGAAGTGTTCAAATTTCATTCTTCTGCATGTAGCTGCCCAACTTTTGAAAAATCATTTGTTGAAGAGACTATTTTTTCTCCACTGTATGTTTTTGCCACCTTTGTCAAAGATAAGCTGCCTATAGGTCTGGTGATTTATCTTCAGGCTTTCTATCATGTTCTGTTGGTCTGTATTTCTGTTCTTGTGCCAGTACCATGCTGTATTGATGATTATAGCTTTATATTATAGTCTGAAATCAGGAAGGTTAATTCTTCCAGCTCTACTCTTCTTTCTCAAGATTGCTTTGGCTATTCAGGGTCTTTTGTGTTTTCATACAAATTGTGAAAGTATTTTTTCCAGTTCTGTGAAAAATATCATTGATAGTTTTATAGGAATTGCATTGAATCTATAGATTGATTTGGGTAAGTATGGTCATTTTCACAATATTGATGCTTCCAATACACTTCAGTTCACTTCAGTGGCTCAGTCATGTCTGACTCTTTGCAACCCCATGGACTGCAGCACACCGGGCTTCCCTGTCCATTACGAACACCTGGAGTTGGCTCAAACTCATGTCCATCAACTTGGTGATGCCATCGAAATATCTGATGCTTTATCATCTTGTTCGCCACCTGATTTCAATCTTTCCCAGCATCAGGGTTTTTTTCAAATGAGTCAGTTCTTCGCATCAGGTGGCCAAAATACTGGAATTTCAACTTCAGCATCCGTCCTTCCAATGAATATTCAGGGCTGATTTCATTTAGGATGGACTGGTTGGATCTCCTTGCAGTCCAAGGGACTCCCAAGAATCTTCTCCAACACCACAGTTCAAAAGCATCAATGTTTCGGTGTTCAGCTTTCTTACATCCATACATGACTACTGGAAAAACCATAGCTTTGACTAGACGGACCTTTGTTGGCCAAGTAATATCTTTGCTTTATAAATTGTCTAGGTTGGTCATAGCTTTTCTTCCAAGGAGCAAGCGTCTTTTAATCTCGTGGTTGCAGTCACCATCTGCAGTGATTTTCAATCCCAAGAAGATAAAGTCTGTCACTGTTTCCATTCTTTCCCCATCTATTTGCCATGAAGTGATAGGACCGGATACCATGATCTTAGTTTTTGGAATATTGAGTTTTAAGCCAACATTTCCACTCTCCTCTTTTCACTTTCATCAAGGGGCTCTTTAGTTCATATTCGCTTTCTGCCATAGGGTGGTATCATCTGCGTATGAGAGGTTATTGCTATTTCTCCTGGCATCTTAATTACAACTTGTGCTTCACCTAGCCCAGCATTTCCCATGATGTACTCTGCAAATGAGTTAAATATACAGGGTGACAATGTACAGCCTTGGCATGCTCCTTTCCCAATTTCGAGCCAGTCTGTTGCATGTCTGATTCTAACTGTTGCTTCTTGACCTGCATACAGTTTTCTCAGGAGACAGGTCAGGTGGTCTGGTATTCCCATCTCTTGAAGAATGTTCCACAGTTTGTGGTGTTCCACACAGTCAAAGGCTTTGGTGTAATCAATAAAGCAGAAGTAGATGTTTTCTGGATTATCTTGCTTTTACTATGATCCACTGAATGTTGGCAATTTAATCTCTGGTTCCTCTACCTTTTCTAAAACCAACTTGAACATATAAAATTTCACAGTTCACATACTGCTGAAGCCTGGCTTGGAGATTTTTGAGCATTACTTTGCTAGCGTGTGAAATGAATGGAATTGTGCAGTAGTTTGAACATTCTTTGGCATTGTCTTTCTTTGGGGTTGAAATGAAAACTGACCTTTTCCAGTCCTGTGGCCACTGCTGCATTTTCCAAATTTGGTTGCATATTGAGTGCAGCACTTTAACAACATCACCTTTTAGGATTTGAAGTAGCTCAACTGGAATTCCATCACCTCCACTAGCTTTGTTCATAGTGATACTTCCTAAGGCCCACTTGATTTTGCATTCCAAGATGTCTGGCTCTAAGTGAGTGATCACACTATTGTGGTTATCTGAGTCATGAAGATCTTTTTTATATAGTTTTTCTGTGTATTATTGCCACCTCTTCTTCATGTCTTTTGCTACTGTTAGGTCCATAATATTTCTGTCCTTTATTGTGTCCATCTTTGCATGAAATGTTCCCTTGGTATCTCTAATTTTCTTGAAGAGATCTCTAGTCTTTCCCATTCTATTGTTTTCCTCTATTTCTTTGCATTGATCACTGAGGAAGACTTTCTTATCTGTCCTTGCTATTCTTGGAACTCTGCATTCAAATGGGTATATCTTTCCTTTTCTCCTTTGCCTTTAGCATCTCTTCTTTTCACAGCTATTTATAAAGCCTCCTCAGATAACCATTTTGCCTTTTTGCATTTCTTTTTCTTGGGTATGGTTTTGATCACTGCCTTCTGTTCAATATCATGAACCTCTGTCATAGTTCTTCAGGCACTCTGTCTATCGGATCTAATCCCTTGAATCTACTCAAGGGGTATTGAGTCTATTCTTCCAATCCAAGAACACGGTATATCTCTGACAAATCTTTTTTTTTTTTTAACTTTACAATATTGTTTGGTTTTGCCAATGGCAAATCTTTTTTTAAAAGCTTTAATAGCTATGACTTCCTGAATAATACCTAACAATGTCAGTTTTCTGACTTTCTAGCTCTAAGGAAATTGAGACTGTCAATTCAATAAGATTCATAATGCACATGATTTCCCAAACTCCTTTAGTAACATTTAGCTAAAAAATGTGTACCCCCCAGAAATATAGAATAAGATAATTTTATCACAATATTTGAAAGAATGAAATAGAATTTTAAAGAAAACGGCCAAGGCCTGTTGGTATCCTTCTCACTAATGCCCACTTATGTTGTTGCTGTTGTTTATTCGCTAAGATGTAGCTGACTTTTTGTGACTCCATGGACCATAGCCTACCAAGCTCCTCTGTCCATGGGATTCTCCAGGCAAGAACACTGGAGTGGGCTGCCATTGCCCTCTCCAGGGGATCCTCCAGAGCCAGGGACTGAACCTGCATCTCCTGCATTGGCAGGTGTGTTCTTTACCACTGCACTCCCAGGGAAACCATGCCCATTTGTTTAATCTTGGCTACATCTATAGTTCTCCAAATTAAATCTTTCTACTTTTCACATCTACCATTTTGTTTTGATTCAACAGTTCTTTCTCAAATATTTTAATCCCTTAGGTGGTTCCACAGCTTGGCAAGTCTAGCATAATATCCATATACATTTACACTCTCTAAACTGTATAGACCCAGCTACAAATTAAAAAGATAAAAATTAATTAGTAAACACAATCCTCTTTTCTCTGAAACATGATGAAAAACCCATAAAGGAAGAAATTCAATGCAACTTACCTGGTCTCTTACCCTTGTTTCTTTGGATCAAGTAACCAGCTATGGAGAAGCAGAAAGAAGCTCTAATAAATCCTCCTTGTTTTTAGCTACAAGTGCACCTACTCTAAGCTGTCCCTTCTCTTTTATAATCTGTACTTTAGCAGCAGGAAGTAAGACATAGGATTTTTCTATTTTTTCAGCTATAACCATTATTTCAGATAATTCTCAAGTAAACTACAGGAATTTGCCACATTGTATCCTCAGATATTAGAAAATGTAACTGATATTTAGTCATGTACTTAAAATTTATATAGATTTGAACAAGTCTCTGGTCCTTTAGTTTGTCTCCTCATCTAGAAAAAGAGAGATGGCAACAATTGCCCCCTTGTGCTGTTTTGAGAAGATTGTACCAGATGATACACAGAAAATATTTACTACAGTGGCTGGAAAAAAAATTATTCTATTGCTTGTGTACTCATTCATATTGAAAGATTAAATCATATATGTCTATGAATGACAAAATGTAACATCAGACAATGAGCAGAAGTCAGTGTCAGGATAGTATCTGTGCTAATTGAAGATAATGTAAAACTTTGTAGGCAAATTTGAGAGCATAAATAACAGAAGATAACATCACCTCATGGGAAATAGATGGGGAAACAGTGGAAACAGTGTCAGACTTTGTTTCTTGGGGCTCTAAAATCACTGCAGATGGTGATTGCAGCCATGAAACTAAAAGACGCTTACTCCTTGGAAGCAAAGTTATAACCAACCTAGACAGCATATTCAACCCTAACCCTAACCTTGAAGGTGGGAGGAGAAGGGGATGCCAGGATGAGATGGTTGGATGGCATCACCAACTCAATGGACATGAGTTTGGGTGAACTCCAGGAGTTGGTGATGAACAGGGAGGCCTGGTGTGCTGCAGTTCATGGGGTCGCAAAGAGTTGGACACGACTGAGTGACTGAACTGAACTGAATTGAATGAAATTTAATTATATATCAAAGCTATCACTCCTGTAAAAAGTGACAGTAGAAAATGTTAGCTGTTTTATAATTTTAGCAAGTAAATGAAAGGAAGTAGTATTGCTTGGTTTATGAAACAAATGTAAAATAATTTCTTATTGAGCAATGAAAATAGATCATTGGATCAAGGGTGATCCAAAGAAAAATGAGTTTTTTTCATGAACATTTACAAAATGATTTTTTCACATTTTCAAAAAACAAAGAGTTGTTTCAAAGATATAAATTTAATGTCGCAAACTATTAAATTATAAATTGTTCAAAAATCACTTAATATTATTCAAGAATATCTTATATTTCTGTTTTATGTAAGCATACCTTTATTTTGTTAAGTTAAAACATCAACTAAGTAAACATGGATTTCATATGATTTCCTTAGAATGTGTTTCAGGTAGGAAGTGGCTAATTATCCTAGTGAATGATTTAACAGCAATAAGTTGGTTATGTTACCTTGTGTTTATGTCTGTGAGTGTGTCTAATTATATTTACATAAATATATAAAAAACCCTCATACTTTCAGTGTCACTGAAACTTCAGGGAAAATGCTGAGAATTACTTTTCTAAATATTAATTTCCACAATTTTTTTTAGAATGTGTTTTCAAGTTCTTGACCTGCAAACAATATGTAGAAGCTGTTTTATCATTTGTTTTCAAGAACAATTTTGTAATATCTTTATTTTTGGTGTATTATACATAATCATCTAAACACTCTTACCTGATCTCAAGTCCATGTGATTGAAGTGCACACTGATGTCCAAAGGGGGATACAGTGTCCCCACTTTTCTGAGTTCCCTGAGCTTTCATTTGACTATGGCATTGCATTTTTCCAAGAAACTGTCAAATTCTACAGGCTTTGCACTACACTGATATTTGCATTTTTTGCCTGGAGGGACTGGAAAATTTGGACCAGTCACCTCAATTTTGTCAGTATAAATTTCCATTATTTTTATATTTCCCAAACCTTCCTTCACAAGTCACCACCTAAAAGATGCAATGCTACAGGCAATGACACTGTGTGGATAAATCGTGAAGAGAACTG
This sequence comes from Bos mutus, assembly GCF_027580195.1. Lineage (NCBI taxonomy): Eukaryota > Metazoa > Chordata > Mammalia > Artiodactyla > Bovidae > Bos > Bos mutus. The sequence continues at coordinate 58,443,716 of NC_091621.1, read as the reverse complement.
GACTCAATGCAAAGGATGAAATGTAGCTGCCTCTTTTCACATTAAGTCATACTTGTAGAAATGACTTTTGGCTACTCACAAAAATCCATGATTCCAATTCTGAAGAGATGAGATTAGAAATCTTAAAAGAGCTCTTAACTGGGAGTTATTATGTATATGTATTCTAAACATAGTTTTGCCATGTTCCAACTTCACTATTTGACATTCATTGTAGCATCTCTGTGTTCCAGTCCTAATTTATTTTATGTAATCCATTATGTTATTTTAAAGATTAAGTAAAAATGTATAGTGTGTATTTAAACTGCCTTGTAAAGTATAATGTGTTACAAAATTCTTGAGGAAAAGATTTGATGATTTATTCAAGTTAACAGATACTAATGAGAGGACTTGAGATTTTAATGCCCTTAAAAAATCTTAAACAAATTCCTCATATTTCTGATTTAATATTTTTAATCTTCATTTTATGGTGAATATGATCAAAATTATTTTTTCATTGATTAACACCATCATACAGTTGTTTTCATATTAATACCATGTATTTCACTAATCACTTTTCTTATTAAATCAACATTTTATTCCTGGAGTCTCTGAGATAAAGTCAAAAGGACTATGATAAATTACTCTGTTTAATATTTTCCTGGATTTAATTTGTTAATATTTTGTTTAGGGTTTTGACACGTATAATAATAAATGTGATTAGATTGAAATTTATTTTCATGTAGTATTATTATGGCTTTTCATAATAGTCATCCTAGTCTCATAAATGAGCTGGGAAATGATAACTATTGTTCTCTTCACTGAAAGTGTTTGTAAATGATTCTAATATTCTGTTTCTTAAATGTTTGTGGAAATGACTTTTGGAACAGGTGGTTTTTTGAGCAGGGTAAGATTTTCAGTTACAACTTAATTTTATTAGATATTCATTGTTAAATTTCTTCTTAAAACTTAGATGAAGATGGTTTTTCTAAAGTCGCTCTTCTCTTCATTTTAAATATTTTTAGAACACTGTTAGATTCACAGAAAAATTGAGTAGAAAGTTGAGAATTCTCATGTACCCTCTACTTCCTACAAACAGTCTCCCCCAGTATTGATTTCCCATACCAGAATAGTACATTCATTACAACAGAGGAACCTACACTAAAACATCATTATCAAACACAGTCCATTAAACTTCATTCTAGATGGATAATGCAATTACCTACATTGTAGATTCATATTGTTTCACTGCCGTAAAAATCCTCTGTTCACCTATTCATTTGTCTCTCCTTCTCCATAACAAGCACTGGTCTTCCTCTATTTCCACAGTTATGCCTTTTCTAAAATGTCATAGAGTATTAATCACACAGTATGTAGCCTTTTCAAGTTATCCTTTTTCACTTAGTAAAGTGAATTTAAGATTTCTCTCTCTCTTTTCATTGTTTCATAGCTCATTTCTTTTTAGATCTGAATAATATTCCATTGTCTGGATGTATCATGGTTATTTATTCATTCACCTACTGAAGAACATCTTGGTTCCTTCTAAGTTTTGGCAATTGTGAACTAAAGCCTCTATAAGCATCATCTGTAGGGTTTTTTGTGGATTTGGTTTTCACCTCATTCTGATGAACACCACGAAGTGTGATTGCTGAAACATATATCCAGAGTATCTTTTGTTGGTGGTGGTGTTGTTTAGTCACTAAGTCATGTCTGATTCTTGCAAGCTAACAATGCCAGCCTCATTAGTAAGTGTTTCCCAAGTTTTGCTATCTAAGCTGTTTTCGTTGTTTTTATTCCCTTTTTCAGACAATATTCATTAAACATATGGGATTTTGAAATATAAGACCTATGCGATTTAAAAGTGTCTCAGGAGAATAAATATACAACATTATAATAATGTCCCTTAGCTAGGTCCTTTATTATTATAAATACTTAAATGACTTTATAGATTTCAATAAAATTTTGAATGAATATTAATTTTAATAAAATATTTATATTATTAATATTGAAAATAAAGGTAGAAGACCTAACTCAGGTTATTTGAAATAAATTATGAACAGGTGGCTTTATTACATGATTTTATTAAGTGTTTAATCAGTGAATTATTAAAACATTATAGTTTGTAATGCCACCTAGTGGATTTCTGAATGAAACAAGTCCCTGGAGTATGATGTATAATATGAAACATACACAAAAACAATGTTAATCCATTCTTCTAGTTAACACTGGACTCTGTGTGTGTGTGTGTGTATATGTATATATATATATATATATATATATATAAAAACCACTTTCCCAATACATAGCTGACTTGACTCTCTCAAAGTAACTTCTAAATATATACATATATATGTATTAAAGCATTAAACATTTAAAAGCATTAAATTGGAACAGAAAGAGAAGACAATGTATGTTTGAGAAGTTTCACTTAAGTTTTCTATAGGTGTAGGATATTTGAATTGAATCTGAGACAATAGGTAAATACCTGGCACAATTACTTATCAATAATTTCACATAAAGATAGTAAAAGTAGCAAACTATATACATTTTATAGTAACACACAACATATTTTAATAAATTAGCATAAGTAGTGATTATCAGTTAAACCTTTAATTTTTAACTCTATGCAAAATTACTTGGAGAAGTATAAAGCTGTGATTTGTAAATCTGGCAGTATATCAGAAATCCTCTCATTACAATTTTGAGGGATAAGGCCCAAGAATGTCTGTCTCTGAAACCTCCACAAATTATTATGATGCACAATAATGACTGAGAGCAGCTGGTATAAATTATTATCCAGACTTGGAGTCTAGTGTCCAGAGCACCAAAACAATGAACAAATAAAACCAAATATAGAATATTGTATTAGGATGCCTTATTTTGTGCTTGGATAAATATGCAGCATGACAATATCCACTAGTTCCACTTCTCTGTCAATTTTTAATAATGATATATGTTACAATTCTTTGTCTTATTTTCTTTCCCCTCTTTACAATCTCCCAGGATCACATGATTCATTTCCATGTTTTTAAATACCGTATATATGCTTGTGGTGTATATATATGTGTGTGTGTGTGTGTATATATATATATATATTCCCTATATATATGGGGCTTCCCTGATAGCTCAGTTGGTAAAGAATCTGCCTGCAATCCTAGTTCCTTCCTAGATCCTAGTTCCATTCCTGGGTGGGGAAGATCTGCTTGAGAAGGGATAGGCAATCCACTCCAATATTCTTGGGCTACCCTTGTGGCTCAGCTGGTAAAGAATCTGCCTGCAATGCAGGAGACCTGGGTTGGATCCCTGGGTTGGGAAGATCCCCTGGAGAAGGGAAAGGCTACCTACCTTCTGGCCTGGAGAATTCCATGGACTGTATAGTCCATGGGGTTGCAAAGTCCGACACGACTGAGCGACTTTCACTTTCACGAGCTTATAGCTTCAAAATGTATGGAACAAATTCATATCTTGTCTCTCAAATCTTTGTGCAACTGCCTCCTCACTGTCCCTGTAGATTCACACCAATTTCAGAGTACCGAAGGCTACAATCATCCTATTCTATCTTTAACCCTTAAAGAAACTCATCAAAAATCCCACTTACCCCCTATTTTAAGTAATGTAACCAGCATCAACCAAGGTAAGAAAATCAACATTGAAATCTGATTCTTCTATTTACTAACCTCTTACCCCTTAACTTGGAGAAGGAAATGGCAACCCACTCCAGTGTTCTTGCCTGGAGAATCCCAGGAACAGAGGAGCCTCTGCCGTCTATGGGGTTGCACAGAGTCAGATACAACTAGAGGGACTTAGCAGCAGCAGCAGCAGCAGTACCTTTTAACAATCTTCAGTGGTGGTGGTTTAGTTGCTAAGTTGTGCCCAACTCTTGCGACCCCATGGATTATAGCCTGCCAGGCTCCTCTATACTGGAGTGGATCGCCATTTTCTTCTCCAGGGAATCTTCTCAACCCAGGAATTGAACCCGGGTCTCCTGCATTGCAGGTAGATTCTTTACCGACTGAGCTAGGAGGGAAGCTCTAATAGTCCTTAAAACTCATCAGTTATAATTCTTAGTCCTAAATCTACATAATTCCATTTCCCTTTGTTCTGACTACCTCAGCTCAGTCCTTAAATTCTTCCTCTGTTTTTGACTTCATTTCATTTCCTCCAGCCTATCTCTTCCTTTCACTCTGCAGAGTGATACCAAAGGGAGTATTCTGAAATATAATACTTTTCAGTTCAGTTCAGTTACTCAGTCATGTCCAACTCCTTGCAACCCCATGGACTGCAGCATGCCAGACTTCCTGGTCCATCACCAACTCCTGGAGCTTACTCAAACTCATGTCCATTGCGTCAGATGCCATCCAACCGTCTCATCCTCTGTCATCCTCTTCCTTCTCCTCCCAGCATCAGGGTCTTTTCCAGTGAGTCAGTTCTTCACATCAGGTGGCCAAAGCTTTGGAGTTTCAGCTTCAGCATCAGTCCTTCCAATTCAGGACTGGCTTCCTTTAGGATTGACTGGTTGGATCTCCTTGCAGTCCAAGCTTTAGCCCGTTATTGATATCCTAAAGACCATTAACATGTTTTTTGCAATAAATTTTGTACATATTAATAGCCATATTTATCAGACTCTTCAGTGATTCAACTGCCACAGAATCAACAAGGGGTGAACTTGTGAAAATATACATTCTGGAGTTTACTCCTAAATCATTAGATATGAGGAAAAAAAAACTTTACAAGAATACTCACTGCAGAACCACTGATTGCTGAAAGACACATTTTTGCAGCACTGCTGGTGTATTAAGAATTAGGAAGTTTCTTTAAGAACACTGCTGTGTGTGCTGTCGGGTCTGACCTTTTTGTGACCCATGAACTGTAGCCTGCCAAACTCCTCTGTCCATGGGATTTTCCAGGCAAGAATACCAGAATGGATTGCATTTTCTCCTCCAGGGGATCTTTCCAAGCCAGGGATCTAACCCAAATCTCCTCTATCTCTTGCATTGTAGGTAGATTCTTTAGTGCTGAGCCACTGGTACTTATTTGAGGGGGAAAAAATTATCTTCTAGGACATACATTGGGCTTCCCAGGTGGCTCGGTGGTAAAGAATATGCTTGCCAATGCAGGAGACGTGGGTTTGATCTCTGGGTCAGGAAGATACCCTGGAGAAGGAAATGACAACCTCTTCCAGCATTCTTGCCTAGAAAATCCCATGGACAGAAGAGCCTGGTGGGCTACAGTCCATGGAGTTGCAAAGAGTTGAACATGACTGAGCAATTAAGTAGCAGCAGCAGGACATACATTATTGAAACTGCCAGAAACACAGTATTAGCAAGCCAAATTTCTGTGCAAGATTTTCAAAAAAATTTTAAAGAGTGTAGTTGTTTGAAAATATAAATGTCAGCAGATGGATGAAAGAGCAAGAAAAGATACAACTGAAGAGAGAAATAAATAACTAGAAGATGTATCAAAAGAATACTCAGTGTAGTGAAAAAGACAGGAAAGACGAAATGTGAAATTGAAAAATAATAATGCTTTAATGTGTATTTAATAAGATTCTTTGAAAAATAAAATGAAAGGGAAAGTTTTAAGTAACAATTGCAGAACAATTTAATTAAAGCAAAAATTGAATATAGTAATTCAGGAATTAAAAGCTTATAAATAGTCACAAAATATTAAAAACTTATAAAAAGTTGAACAAAATAACATATCCATAATTAAGGAAGTTACTATTCTGTATATCAGGGTAACATAACCTTCTCTGTGTCTTTATTCTTAAAAGTTACTCTGAATTACTCCTTTTAAGGTAAAAGTTATTCATTAATTTACTAAATACTGCATCATGAATTTGAAGTTACAAAATAATAAAGATTTATAAAAGTATATTACCCAAAGTAAATATATTAGTTATGAATAAAGACATTTCCTATTAAATACTACAGGTAATTGTATGTCATTCAAATTTAGTTATATCTATTAAAAACAAACTTATTATGAAGTAGCAAACAATTCCCAAATATTGGTGGCAAGAATCATGTTTTATGTTTTGTTTATCCTCAATGAATATTTTGAGTTTTCTGTGCAGTCTACCTGTTGTCATCATCATCTCACCATGAAAACCATCCTCTCATTGCCATTATCTGCTACTGTGAGTTGTTACATTAAAGGGACAAGATTATGGGAAGGCACTGACTGTCTTTTCAAATGTCAACCTAGCAGTCAAATCACATCACATGGCCTCTGCTAAATTCAGGTGGAAGGACAAAGTGCTAGATAAGCCAGAGTATCTGGAAGAAGAGGTAGCTGGAATATCTGTGATCTCTCTAATATCTACCACCCATCATACATGAATATAGTCTATGGGAAATAGAAGTTTGGAGCAATTTAATTATGATCATAATTACTATCAAAGTAAAAAAATAATTGTATTTCTCTCTTTCTCTCTCTGTTACTCCTATGTAATATTTTAGTGTTTCAGGAATATATTCACCAGTCTATCTATCTTTCTCTGAAACTGAACATCAAGTACCTATTATTTTGTGAGAGAGGAAGAAATCACTTACGTGGATACCACCCACTTGTTATGTCCCTAGAATAGTAAAATATTAAGGAAATCTCCAAGAAGAGAGGAAAAAAAAAAAAAAAAGGAGGGGTAGCTATAGAACAGACAGACCTTGTAGAGAGTAAAGAAATTAGAAAAGGGAATTTGATCCATAGGTTATACTAGAGCAAGACAATCCTTCAAATGTTGAGAGAGGTTTTAAAATCATTCCAATATAAATAAAGCTTCAGCGGAATTGTCTGAAGAGGATGAGAGTGATGTGTTCCTGTTTCTTATCCTACTCAAGACAGAAATGCACAGCCTGGAAAAATATTGTCAATCCAAGCATTAAATGTCTCTACTAAATATAGCATGGACTGATTTAAAATGCAAAAAAATAAAAACAATTGTCAGTATTTTTGCACAGTGAACTTAACTCTATCCTACCAATGTGTATTGTTCTCAATTTGTAGCTTCCTGTATATCTTTAGTGTCAGTTCTTTTCTTTTTTTTTTTTAATGTGTTAACAGTAAGTTTTCAACGCAATGTAATTGTCTAGGACAGACAATCTGTCTAGGACAGATTAAGTATATTTTTGGATCATTTTAATAATATTTTATTGTTAAATAATATATCCTCTCTAGAAAATAATTTAGCCAGAAGAGAGAAAGGCAATCACTGAAATTTTTGAACTTGTGTAAAGCTCTTAAGATGTTTCTATTCCCTAATATAGACAGGTTAACTTTAGGGGACAATACATAGTGTGAATAAGTAAAAGCACCATTTAAAAATTATAAAGAATAATTCAATATTTTTTGTTTTTGACATTGGTAAAGATTATAAACATAAATTCATATTTATCTGCAACTAAAGATAACAAGGAGGCATGATAATATTCAGATCATCAAATCTCTCAAAATAAGATCTGGCACAACTAACTCAAATTTTAAATGAATATTTACTCTTTACTTTCCAAACTGAATTTAAAACAATTATGGTTTCACTTGGCATAGACTATATCCTTGGGTGAATAATCATTTAGTGTTAACTACCCTTAGATATTCTGCAACTTTACCACAAATCAACTCTTCATCTCATCGTTTCTGTTCTTTGACTGTGAGCTCTGTACTTCCCACTCTTTTCTCCACATGAACTATCGTCACCAACAGCTTCTAAAACTCTCCTGTCAAGGTTAGTACTTCTGGAGAAGGATTCACCTGCTCTTTGCTATAGGTTGGGGAATCTAGTGAAGATTTCTGAATGGCTTAATTCGAATCATGTGCACTGATCTGACTCCTACAGGAGTCGTCAGGAAAATATAACTGACATGTTTGGCTCAACTTGGGTCAGACCATGTGTCATGTTGGGCTTAGGATGTTTAGAATTTGGATGCTATTAGCGTAGAAAAAGCTTAGAGACCGATAGCATGTATTGAGACCTATCTCAGAGAAGGAGCAATCACTGAACCAGGTACTCTCTCAAGCGTCTCATCCTTTCAATAGGCAGTTCCACATTTTCTCCATCTCCAAACATTTCTTGATGCTAGGAATCAAAAGTAGAATGCTCGTGTTCCGAGGAGAGTGAATACATTTCCCTGATACACATTAGAGAGTATAATTTTAGAACAGAGGATGTATTAGCTACCTGATTCTGATAGTCTCCTCACAATGGATACTTACACCAAATCAGCACGCTGTATACCGTAAACTTTTCTCTTGTTTAGTGCTCATGCTCAGTCATGTCCGACTCTTTGCAACCCCATGGACTGCAGCCCACCAGGCTTCTCTGTCCATAGATTTTTCCAGGCAAGAGTACTCGAGTGGGTTGTGATTTCCTCCTCCAGGGGATCTTCCCCATCCAGGGGTGGAACCCACACCCCCTCCTCTCCTGCAGTATAAGCAGATTCTTTACCACTGAGCCATCAAGGAAACTCATACCTTAAACTAACACAGTGCTATATGACAATTATATTTCAACAAAGCTGGGGCTGGGGGAGAACTCTTATAATTCGATAATCAGATAATGCTATGTAAACGTCTGGAAAATATTTGAACAGAAATTTCACCAAATACGATATGAATGACACATAAGCATAAGAAAGATGCTCAGTAGCATTAGTTATCAGAGAATTGCAAATTAAAACTGTAAAACACACCCAGTAGTACACAGACATTAAACAGACTACTGTCTGTTTTCGCAAAGATGTGGGCCAAATTGACTCATATGTTGCTGGTGGTATTGTAAAATACCACAACCATTCTGGAAGGTGTTTGCTAATTGCTAAAAAAGACAAATGTACAATTACCATATGACCCAGCAATCTCATTGTTAAATATTTGCCTTAAAAATATAACATATTTCAGGGGATTCCCTGATGGTCCAATGGTTAGAATTCTGTGCTTTCACTGCCATGGGCTCTGCATCTGGGAACAAAGATCTTGCAAGCCATGTGGCAACTCACTCCAGTGTTCTTGCCTGGAGAATTACATGGATAAAGGAACCTGGTGATCTATAGTCCATAAGGTCACAAAGAGTCAGATATAACTCTGCAACTAACACACACACACATTCCATAAAAAGGCTTGTATGCAAATACTCTTACCAACTAACTTATACATACAATAATATGGATGGATCTCACAAAATTATGCTGAGCCAAAAATAGCCAAGTGCAAAAGCATGCCTAATATATACTTGTTCATTGTGTCTTTGGGGATTTATATGAAGCTATAAAATTGTTTAAAAATAAAATAAAAAATTTAAATATAATTATTTTACAAATCTGATGTGGGTTAGTTATGAAATCCCAGGAAGAGTTTCTACTAAATGTTTCATTCACAACTTGTACTGAAGCATTTTATTTATGTTAGGATAACATGTCATTTTATACAATACATATGTCACCAATTTCAAGCAAAAAGAAGCCAAGATAAAAATGTTCTCTTACTTTTTTCAGAACTATTTCTAATTTTCTCACTAATTCAAAATAAGAAAACAAATGAAGAATATTAGGGGAAAAAATGCCTGGAGAAAATGAGAGAATAATTGTGAGGCATTCTTTTTTAACAATCTATTACTAGGAGGATGAATGTGAAATCCTGAAAAAAATTCTAGTTTTCTTCCCACTTCTGTCATAAAAATTTTCAATGAATAAATACTAGGCTCCTGGTATATTCTCTTTTTGATAAATAAATACTAGGCTTCTCTGTCCTTGAAATTCTCCAGGCAAGAATAGTGGAGTAGGTTGCCATTCCTTTCTCCAGGGGATCTTCCTGACTTAGGGATCAAACCCTGGTCTCTTGCATTGCAGGCAGATTCTTTACTGTCTGAGTCATCAGGAAAGCCCTGAATAATACACATTAAGGGTCTAAATATTTTAACTCAGTAAAACTGTGTGAAATAATAAATACAAAAAAAACTTTCTATTTAAGTATAGTCCCTGGATTCTTGTTAAAGAATCTGCTTTTGTTTATAGTGGTTATCATAAGTATTATAAAAGATGAAATTTGTCATTTAAGAAAAAAAGTAAAAATGTTCTTTCAATAGAGAAGTAACTCAGTCTGCAAGTAATTATTGTGAGTAAGAAATATGTCTGATGGTGATATATTTGTTCCATAATATCATTCCTATTTTTCCATGAGGTATATTTAAAATTGTGCAATTAGTTGTTGTTTTGAAATTTGGAAGCAAGAAGATGTTTATCCAGCTTTCCTAATTTTAACCACTCCAATTCTGATAGAAAATGCAAATCACGTATTTCCATGGCATGAACACATCTAAATATTTTGAATGATAAGTCCTCACTTAACTGAATGTTTCAAAGAGGCAGAATACAATGAGGCTAATGTAAACTGATTTTTTTAAAAAGAATATTGACTCATTCTTTGCCACTAATGATAAGGACAGATATAACAGTATCTACTGATATGAAGTTCAGAATGTTTTATTTGTTCATTTACAATCACTAGTCATCACTTTTGGGGGATAATTATATTTCACAAAATTTTGTGACTTTTAAACTTATTTTATTTCATGCCCCAATAGCTGAGTTGAATTTGTCAAGCTTTAATCACTAGAATTTATGCTGCAAAATATATATTACTTAATTTCTTAAATATTAATTCATTTTATAATATTTGGTGTAAGTTCTCAAAATCCAGTGCTCCACCTCCCATCTCCAGAAAATGTCTATTTGTTTCCTTAGAAGAATAGTTTCTCCAAGTCGTGGGGAAAATAGCATAGACTTTGGGCTGGAGTGAAAAAGAGTTTATAGTTTACTAGAATTGTGGTAATTTCTTTGTCCTAATCCTGATAACTTATTTTCCTGTTAAATGAAAATCGTACTTACCCTCCAGTACAGATGATTTGCTGTGAGAATCATCTGATTACGGGACAGTATCTGGTATACAAATCACCATCTAACAATTATTAAGTGTTTTTTAATCATTGATGAAATCCTAGGATTATTCAATAAATATTTATGTACACCTGTCAAAAATTATTTTGACAACCATAAATATTAACATTAAATTATTTATCCAATGTAAACTCCCAAGATTTTAAAAACAGGTGATTTCTTAGGCATTCATTATGTTTGACTAAGCTATTACAAGAAAAAAGATCTGGGAGAATGACATTGAAACATGTATAATATCATGTATGAAACGAGTCGCCAGTCCAGTTTCAATGCACGATACTGGATGCTTGGGGCTGGTGCACTGGGACGACCCAGAGGGATGGTATGGGGAGGGAGGAGGGAGGAGGGTTCAGGATGGGGAACACATGTATGCCTGTGGCGGATTCATTTTGATATATGGCAGAACCAATACAATATTGTAAAGTTTAAAAATAAAATAAAATTTAAAAAAAAAACATAAAAAAATAAATAAAATGTCTTAAATAGGAAAAAAAAAAAAAAAGAGCAATCAACACTGGATCTGTTGATGTAACAATAGAAACCATCCAGAATGAAATACATTCAAAAAATAAGTAAGAGTAGAGCACCAGAAAGTTTGAGATGAAATAATTTCTAAGAGTTTAATATATGTATGATGTGTAAAATATGTAATTGTAATCCCCCCCAAAAGGTGAGCATAACAAATATTGGATAAAATACTGGTCAAAGTTTATAAAATTTGAAAAAAATATAAACTGACATTAAAAAATCTTAGTGAACCCTTGATTTAGTAATATGGTAGTAAAGCAGAAGGAAGAGTAACTGCAAGGCAAATTTGCTTATTTTAATTTGCTAATAAAGTTCATTCGATGCAGTAGCTCACCTTAGGTTAACAGTCCTCAGTATGTCAAGTACTCAGGTTTGCATTTTGAGGAAAGTGCAGATAAACTTTGTTGCCCTTTGTTTAGTTTTGATATATTCAAGCTTTAACATATAATCCATACTAAATTTTTATATTTCTATAATAAGATATTGATTTTTATTTGATACTATGTTATCAGAAAATGAAATTTAAATTTTGTCTCTCTCTGGCAATCAACAGTTAAAAAGCAACAGAATATCTTCATCTTAATTTGAATATTCCAGGTGATTTTATTTTTTCAAGTCTCAGAACAATAGTCACTCTATCAAAGTAGAGATCCTATGATAGAAGTGAAGATACCTGCTAACCTAGGTCTTGGTTTTCCTTAAAGTAGGTCTTAGTTTTGCCAAGTCTTATTCTCAAACATGAAAACTTGCACTTGGCTACGGAGAATTACCTCTCCTAGCTACTGGACTCTGTCTTAGCCAGAAGATTTCTCTGAGATAGTACTAGAAACCATTATGGCCATATAAGTTTGAGAAATTTAATATAGTTTGGTTTAGGTGCACTCTAAAAGAGCAAGATATCTGTAGCATTAGCTAAATTAAGAGGAGAAAAGATCATCTTTTCCATTTGCTTATCATTTTAGAGTAACATTTATGATGATCTCAACCAAAATTCTGTGTCTAAGTGGCATTTCTAAACAGGAAAAGGGAGGGAGTGACTAAAAGAATAAATACTTTTCAGGCTCAAATATGTTTTTTAAATCATAATGATGATATCATTAATTGGCTTGTTTAAATACATGGATAAATCACTTTCTCTGAGTGTGAGTGTTTTGGCACTTAAGAAAAAAGAGTGTGAATAAACTGAAACAAACAGCAAACTATATAGGAAGAACAATATTCCAATCCAATACTTTCATTCTTAAATTCAAATTACATAACCAATCCTTAATTATTATGACTTAAACTGTGTCACCAATACTATTTTAACACATGCCAAAATCCTGGAGTATTGCACGTTACAATGATTATATATGTTATTACATGTCATCCTGTGTTTGGGAAGTGATCTGGTGAGGGTGGGATATCAGGATTCATGATCCCAAGACTTTTGCTTTGTTCCCAGAGTAAGGAGATTTGTGAAAGGGAGTTAGGAATTAGGTGACCCCAGGGAGCGTCTGCCTTATAGTAATTCAGTTCTTAGAGTCATGTGTCTTGGTGTGTTGCTGTTTATGTTACAGGTCATGTTTCCATGTGGAGGAACTCACTAAAATGATATTTCAAGCTCTTTCTCCACTGGTTATCCATTTCTTTCTGTGGGAGAAGTGAGTTTTCTGATTAGAAATCTAACAAAACTAACCGGATATGCTGAGCTTAGCTCTTTCCTCTTTTAGAGTCAGGGGGCTCTTCATGCTGTAAATTTTTCAAGGTTAACCTCAATAGAGGAAGTTTGTGGTTTTTCAGCTATGACTGTACCTGGGTGAATAAGTAATTCTTCAATGCACTGTTAGCAAGCCATGTCTTCCAACCTATTTTTTGTCATAAATAAAGATGGTATAATATATTAATCTTCATCTGTCTGACTCTTTCATCTAAGCCACACTTTCCCCTATTGCACTGTTTATATGTAATTATGAAGGCTCCTATTTCTTTCTATTGCACTTTAAATTTATCCACGTCTTTCACAAGGCTGTCATTTCCATTATAGGCAGAGGATGTGAATTACTTTGCCCTATTTTATTTGCTTAAAAGTTTTAAACATAGGAAATAAGAGATGAATATATGTAGTGTAAATGGATGAAAAGAGCAGCAAGAATTCCATTTGATAGAGTATATCTTGGATTTGTTTTACATAACAAATTCTATAGTAAAGTTCCAGTAACCTTATTCAGTAAGCTTGCTGCTGCTTACTAGAATACAAAACATAAAGGTGATAGATTTGTTCTCCAAAGGGGCCATAACAGGGAGCCCGCCGTCATCCTCAGCTAGCTGACCTCTGAATATTCAAGGGAACTTTTCCAGGCAATTAAACATCCTCTGAACCATACACAGCTAAGTTTTCTGTTTCATCTGTTGGATAATTCATCTTTTACCTGTGGTTCTTTGTGTGATTCTTTCCACCTAGATCAAGTGAAAGAAACAGAAGTTTTATTAAGGGTGAAGGAGAGTCCATTGGAACAATGACAGGAGAAAGCCTTTGAAAACGCATGTATTTCTCATTCTTTTTGCCGAGCAGTCTTTCCGGTTCAAACCAGCTGTTTGATTCTCTAGGGTCCTCTTACTTAGAATTTCTCAACTTTGAAAACCTTGGGGCATAAATTTTTAAAACGATGTGTTCCAATACTGGTTTAGAACTATTCCTTTAGATCAAAATCCAGGATGGAGAAACTTAGCATGATCACTGTAGGTAAGGAAAAATGTATTACTGAAGTAGGTTTAAAAAAAAGAAAAGTCATTAATGTTTATTTGGTGAAATATTAGCTTATGGAATAAAGAATAACCAGGATTTAATAAGTATTAAATAAAAAGTAAAACTCTCCCAGGCCATATTATAATGCCTCAAAAATCGGGCAAGAATTTTTCCATTTCCTTTCTTTTCCAAGAGGAAAATAATAGTAATAACTATGATATTGAACCTCTTCTGGGATTTAGTAAAACATAAAAAGTCCAACCTGTGCATTTTTGGTTTTCATGACCTGAACTGAATATGACCTTCTCCCATATTTCCAACTTCCTTTCCAAAATTGAGAAATTAGTGATTTATAACATCATGTCATTTTTGGCTGAGGTAACATATCATAAATGATGCTGCACATTGTTACAGCATGCAGAGTGTTGAACAAATATTTCTCTGTTCTTGCCTCTTTCTGTGCTGTTTATTCACTTGTATTCCTAGGAGATGCCATCTCAACACAAAACTTTCCAGCATGGAAATCTTTAAATGAGTGAAAATACCCAATGACATTTTTGGTGTAGGACTCGTGCTAGCTCTAGAGTCCCTCAAGCCTACAGGAAGAAGCTGTTAAAATGGATTCCCTACATGTTCATTTTAAGTGGGTCAGAAGGTTACATGATGATATAAAACAGCACACTAGAGCTTTAAAGATGATTTATGCTTTGTTGCATTTATTAATACTAATAATTCTGAATATTTGATATAGAGAAAATACTCTTGAAAAACATCATGTCTGTCTGTGGACATATGGTGTTTGTAAAGTGCCTTTATTCACAGCTTTATATCCTTATATCTAAGTTTTCTATGAAGTTTGGTTTTGTCTCAAACTTAGGGTTTTATTCTTTCTCCTAGAAGAAAGTGATTCTTGGCTTTAATAAAAAAAATAAATAGAAAGGTATATTTCATACGAATGCATAATACAGATGCATGTCAAGAAAAGATGTGCAATTAGCTTGAAGAACACAGGTAAAGCAAAAAAGAACAGATGTGTTTTATAATTCCTATTTATTTTTATAAAGGGTTTTACCCATTTATTCTATTTAAAGAAACTTTCATGTCATTTAATACATGCTAGGACTTCCCTGGTGGTCCAATGGTTACGACTTGCCTTCCAATGCAGGGGGTGTAGGTTTGATTCCTCATCAGGGAGCTAAGACCCTACATGCCTCACCGCACTGCTCCCCTAAAAAGAAAGAACATAAACAAAAGAAGCAATATTTTAACAAATTCGGTAAAGACTTTCAAAATGGTTCACATGCAAAAAAATCTTTTAAAAAAATCCAGACCATGCATTAGTATGAATTCTTTTCACATATTAACTCAGGTAATTCCAATCATACCCCTATGAGATAGCTACTCTTAGGATCCCTGTTTTATGGGTAAGTGGATTGTGCTAAAGAAGTGGCTCAGCTGATCCAGCTAATGTGAAAGAGCCAGATCCAGAGTCTGAGCTCCAGAACGTGGACCCCGTATGCTCTTAAACCCGTATGCAGGCACTAAAACTCTAAAATACTGAGAAAAATAAAACATCAAGCTGTGGCAGAATAGTCTTACTAATTTACTTTTGCCCATATGCTAATACTTAGGAAGGGAATACAAAAATTTACCTAGTGTTTAGCCTATAAGTTTAGTCTATTATTATATTGTGAATTTAACTGTCAATTTGAAAAATATAGAACTACTTCAATATGTTTATATACTTCTCCTTTATGGAGGTTTAAGTGCACTATATTTTCTTTTACAGATATGAAAATTAACGCTACTAATTATGGTTAATATTTGGAGAATGTGTCTAAGCCTTTTCACACTACAGTGCATTGCGAGCAGGTACAATTATCCCGCTTTTAATGAGGAGGAAACTAAACACAGGATGGTCAAACAGGTAAATGAACGTCACACAACTTCACACAATAATGCAGGATGTGATTAGGCAGTGTGACAAGAATCTCTGCTCTAACATATACTGCATTCCCTCCCGTTGAATAAAACCATTGTTCATAGAGAGTCATCCAGAATCAAAGTGAATTTTCAAGACTATAAATGCACTAAGATAATTTGAAATATGAAATGATTATATGATTTCCTTATTCCACCTGACTTGAGGTGTCCCTCTAACTCTGTCAGCATTGGAAGCCCTATCTCCCTCTGGGTTAATCTATCTTTGTATCTCTATACTTATGTAGAAATACATTTGCCTACTTTAAAAGGAAAAAATATTAATTCTTTAGGTAAGTACATAATATACTTTATTTAGTAATCAATTATTGCTGAAAATTCCACATGTATGGGTCCAGATGTTTGATTTCATTTTTTTGCATATATTTCAATACTTTTGGCATTTTTAGTTTAATTTTTAATGTATGAGATATTTTAGTGTCATAAAATATTAAACCTTTTTCTACCTTTTTGTTTGTTTTCTCCATTTTAAAGTGGTGCTTTAGCTACATTGACATAATGGCTGAATAATTTTCTATATCTTACATTCATTCACAATTGTAATCCAGGAATGATATTTACCCATTAATCTCAACCAAGTGCCAAAATTGAGACTAAATAGCTCTTATAAACTTCAAGTGAACCAGGAATTAGAGCTGTTCATGAAAGAAGCATGTACTTGGAGTTCATGAGATGTGGCTCCCCAAATGAGTATCAGGAACAGTTAATATAAGTAAGGAGAAAGGGATACTGACTAGACAAAATCAATAACTGTAGCCTATATGAGTAAAAAAAAAAAATCAGATTATCACTGCTTTCTTGCAGTTTGTATTCTTGTGGATGAAGACAAGTAAATATATATATGTATATATATATATGTATATATACATATATATACAAGTAAATGAATATATATGTATAAAGCAGATAAAGGTGAGAGTTGATATATTATAAATTGTATTATACTAATTACATTTGGCAAATCTGCTATCAGACTGTACTTTCTAAACTTTACAACTTTCCTATGAGCTATAGCATTTCATAAAATTTACAACTTCTTTTAGTCAATCAAAATCATTAATATTAAGAAATGAGTTACTCATACTGAGCTTTATGACATATACAGTCAAATAGGAAAGACGAGATATGTAAACGCATTCACTTTTCAGTATTTTTGTACTTAACATCTTTTAAAAGTTGAAATCATAAATCATAATAACAATCAAGTAAAAGAGGTTTAAAGCTCCAACAGTTCAGGAAAATTCCCTATAAGATTAAATAGATGAATAGTATAGATTTTTAATGAAAATATGATATACCAGCCCAACATAGACTAAACAACCCAAGTAAAGAATTTTGGTCAATTTGGCATAAACATAAGAGAATGATGACAACTTAATCCTGTGCTTATATAAGCAATGTGTATCTGGAGAAATTGTTTGACAATGTGCAGTGGAATAGTTGTAACATTTCAATAATTACTGATATATATCTTATTTTAACCAATCTTGGTCAGATTCCCTAGTGATTCCCTAATCATTTTAATTTATATTTATACTTGAACAAAAATATTGGTTTTAAGATAATTCTTTTTAGAGTATCCATTTCATATAATATATATAAAAATAACTATAGAAGTGATGTGGAGCTTTTACTTTATATTTATTTATAATAAATTTCTGCTTTCTTTACAAAAGTAAAATGATATCATGATTTCGGTGGCTACAAATAGCATCACATTGAAGAGGAAAATTATTTTCATTGGCTATAAAAACCCAAATTTGATAGAAGTGGCACAAATATTGTACCACTTCGGTGAACAATTTTTGATTACGTCTTTGTGAAAGTGCAGCACTCAATATGCCAGCAAATTTGGAAAACTCAGCAGTGGCAACAGGACTGCAAAAGGAGTTTTCATTCCAATCCCAAAGAAAAGCAATGCCAAAGAATGCTCAAACTACTGCACAATTGCACTCATCTCACATGCTAGTAAAGTAAGGCTCAAAATTCTCCAAGCCAGGCTTCAGCAATCTGTGAACTGTGAACTTCCATATGTTCAACCTGGTATTAGAAAAGGTAGAGGAACCAGAGATCAAATTCCCAACATGCCCTGGATCATCAAAAAAGCAAGAGAGTTCCAGAAAAACATCTATTTCTGCTTTATTGAACTATGCCAAACACTTTGACTATGTGGATCACAAGAAACTGTGGAAATTTCTGAAAGATATGGGAATACCAGACCACCTGACCTGCCTCTTGAGAAACCTGTATGTGGGTCAGGAAGCAACAGTTAGAACTGGACTTGGAAAAACAGACTGGTTCCAAATAGGAAAAGGAGTATATCAAGGCTGTGTATTGTCACTCTGCTTATTTAACTTCTATGCAGAGTACATCATGAGAAACGCTGGGCTGGAAGAAGCACAAGCTGAAATCAAGTTTGCCGGGAGACATATCAATCACCTCAGATATGCAGATGACACCACCCTTATGGCAGAAAGTGAAGAGGAACTAAAAAGCCTCTTGATGAAGGTGAAAGAGGAAAGTGAAAAAGTTGGCTTAAAGCTCAACATTCAGAAAGCGAAGATCATGGCATCTGGTCCCATCACTTCATGGCAAATAGATGGGGAAACAGTGGAAACAGTGTCAGACTTTATTTTTCTGGGCTCCAAAATCAGTGCAGATGGTGATTGCAGCCATGAAATTAAAAGACACTTACTTCTTGGAAGGAAAGTTATGACCGACCCAGATAGCATATTCAAAAGCAGAGACATTACTTTGCCAACAAAGGTCCATCTAGTCATGGCTATGGTTTTTCCAGTGGTCATGTATGGATGTGAGAGTTGGACTATGAAGAAATCTGAACACCAAAGAATTGATGCTTTTGAACTGTGGTGTTGGAGAAGACTTGCGAGTCCCTTGAACTACAAGGAGGTCCAACCAATCCATGCTTTGATATATGGCAAAACCAATACAATATTGTAAAGTAAAATAAATAAATAAATAAAATAAAAAGATAGGGAAGAATAAAGATCAGTCCTGGGTGTTCTTTGGAAGGACTGATGCTAAAGCTGAAACTCCAGTACTTTGGCCACCTCATGCGAATAGTTGACTCATTGGAAAAGACCCTGATGATGGGAGGGATTGGGAGGAGGGGGAGAAGGGGATGACAGAGGATGAGATGGCTGGACGGCATCTCTGACTTGATGGACATGAGTTTGGATGAACTCTGAAAGTTGGTGATGGACAGGGAGTCCTGGCGTGCTGCGATTCATGGGGTCACAAAGCGTCGGACATGACTGAGTGACCAAACTGAACTGAACTTGTTGATTTATAAAATTTGTGGCCAACCTGCAAAGTTTACCTTGTTGTCAAGCTCTTTGCTTTTTGTATCCTTATCTCTTTTCAGAGCCTTATGTTCTTTTAGAGGAACTTAAAAGCTCAAAGTTCTTTGTTTACTATATTGGCAGAAAGTAGAGAAAACTTGGACTTCCTTTGCCATTAATATGCCAAGACAGATGCTCTGAAACAATTCCTAATAAAAAATGCCCATAAATTATGAAAAATATAGAAAGCATTTGTTAATATAAACGTGTTCTTGCAGGAGAGTAACAAAAATCCCCTAAGGCAAGGGAAAAAAAAGAAAAATAAAACTGAACTAAAAATTTGCAAGCTAAACTTCAAGCTATAATCACACTTAGGGCCTTTGCAAATTATGATAATAAGAGTACTGGGTTTTAGTGCTGGACCCCAAGACATCTGCAGCCTCCATGAGAATGTTGACCAGTGTCCCCTTGGCTAGCAAATGTAGCTGAAAAGAAGAAATGTTTATATGGCTATTTACTATATGGTCAAGGAAGTTCATATTGAAAAATTGATGCTAGATAGTTCCAAAGTTTGATAGCATCCAGGAATAACTGACCAAAGGCAAAGACTACCACAGATAAATGTAGAGAAATCTTCACTAGCTTAGAAACCCTGCTAAATCATAATGGATATTCCCCAGAACTGAATATCATGGTGCTTCATATGATGTAAAGATTGGGTGAAATAAACAGCAAGCTGAATAAGAAAATTATACCCATCCTTTTACATATCAAATTGGCAGAAATGTATCTACAGCCTTGAACATTCTCTTATCCATTGAGCTTAGAGAACCATCTATGCATAATAATTTACTCAGTGAGAGGGAATGTAATATATATCTAAGAATATGTTTATAGTCACATGATTCACATTTTGCATTTGTCCAGAGATGGGTGGCATTCAATTATTTATTTGATGTCCCAGTACCTATTTCCTCTTCAATAAAATAAGAAAAATTATACTTGCTCTTAAGGTAATTCTGAGTAGAAAGTGAAATTTAAAATGGGAAAGCCTCCCCACATTCTCTAAAATTTAACCATAATGAATTGTATTATTCATGTCTATAAGAGAAATATTATTAGTTTTCTGGTAAAGTTAAAAATAATAACTGACTTTTACTCTTCTGAGTCAATTTCAGAATGCTAAGGCAGAGATCAAATAGAGGAAAGTTATGTACTTCTAATCTTTGTGGCAGCTGTGTGATTTCAATACAATTTTTGTTATGGATTGAATTGTGTCCTCCCTGTGAGTTCATATGTCTTATATTCCAGTGTCTCAGAATGTGATCTTATTTGGAGGCAGGTCTTTAGAACGATAAAATGAGGTCATTTGGGCAGGCTCCAATCCTGTATTACTGGTGTCCTTATAAAAAGGGGAACTTTTTAACAAACAGAAATACCTATAGGAAAGATGGCAGGAGAAGAGACAGTAGAGAGATGAATGCCATCTGCCAATCAAGGAGAAACACCTGGAACAGTCCCTTCCCTCATAGCCCTCAAAAGGAACCAACCCTGTCTGTGCGTTGATTTTGGACTTCTAGCTTCTATAAATTTGAGACTTTTTTTTAAGTCACCTGGTGGGTTACCTTGTTATAGCAAACTAATGGTAACTAGCATGATTGTTATTCAGTCCACAAGTTGTGTCTGACTCTTTGCAACCCCATGAAATGCAGCATGACTATCTCCCAAAGTTACTCAAACTCATGTCCATTGACTTGGTGATGCCATCCAACCATTTATTCCTCTGTCTCCCCCTTCTTCTCTTGCCCTCAATCTTTCCCAGCACCAGGGTCTTTTCCAATGAGATGACTTCACATTAGGTGGCCAATATGATTTTAAAAGGTGAGGGGAGGTTTTAATTAAATATAAACCTAAAGTAAGCTTAATGTTTTTTGCAAATATACAAAAAAAGAAAGACTTTTTAACAGATTTTTCTTTCATGTTTCAAAATGATAACAATTTGTGTGCTATCCTACTTTATCCCACATGCTTGTATATAGCACTGTAATGAAAACTCCTAGGCCACAAATATTGGTACTAATAGTATTTTCACTTTAATATATAGGGTTTTGTCTTATTATTTTGATTTTTTGAGGGAAAAACTATCAATTTGAATAATATCAGAAGTTTATTCAAAGGAGTCATCTTGAAGAGACTCCTTTTTGCCAAACTGTGACAATTTAACTTATTTTTTATGTATATTACATTTAACTGAAAATATCTTGTTTTAAGCCACAAATCCATCCAGATACTCAAAATAAAGATTATAGAAGTTTAATCTTTTCTAGTCAACTGATTTGTATCTCATTTTTACATAAAAGAGGGAGAATAATTCAATTGATAAAAGAAAGTACAATAAGCAAATGAGTTTTATGAATGCAGTACCATCTGCCAATCAAATAATTCAAATAATTGTTGGCATAATAGTGATAAGTCTATGCTTTATTTTATTTCCCAGAAAAAAAGTAGTAAAAAGAAAAAAAAAAAGCTTTAAGAAACAAAAACAAAAATAAAATTGGAAGAATAAAAAAAAAAAAATCAGAAAAAAAAAAAAAGAAACACAAACAATTTAAAGCCAAATCTATTAATTTGGTAATGTGAGTCTTAGTTCAGGGATAGATTTAAGAAGTCCACCTCAGTCAGTACCTGGATTTTCCCTACTAGGAAACACCTGCTCTCTGCTAACATATATCTCCCTAGGGATGGGCAGTTTGACTGATGTGGATCAAGAATTGCTCAGACCTCTGAGTCCTCAAAGGAGAGTGTTAATAGGACCCTGTCCCCAAATAGACTAGGATGAGGCCAACCCCATAACAGATAGAATTTTGCTAGTTAGATTAACCCAGTTGTTGAGAAACGGATAAATGTTTACTACTTATTGGAGGAATGTTGTGAAAACTTTTAATATGTTATTAGAAATATAATGTTTAAAATGTTCTAATCTATGAATTTAACAGAAATAGAAATAACACGGTTGACTCTGATTCATTTTGTTTCACCTCTTTACTCTTTGACTTTGTTCTTAGATACAGGTTAGGTGTTGGTTAGTTTATTTGGTTCAAAAACCTGATACAAACCAACCTCAAAATATTTCCAAGATTCCTGGATGTCTCAATGTTCCACAGATCAATTTTCTAAGCAGTTTACTCTTTTAGGTAATAGAACACAATAGTAATGAAATCTGACACGTAAGAACTTTTTTCTTATGTGTCAATGATTTCCTACCTTTTTCTTTCCTCCTGACAGGAAAATAGGAATGATGTTTTGTTAAGAAAGAGAGAGAAGTCGCTTAGTCATGTCTGACTCTTTGCGACCCCATGGACTGTAGCCTACCAGGCTCCTACATCAATGGGATTTTCAAGGCAAGAGTACTGGAGTAGGTTGCCATTTCCTTCTCCAGATGTTTTGTTAAGTACGATATTTTTAAAATAAAAATTTGTAAAAATTTTGGTAAAATACACATAACATAAAATTTAACATTTTAGGTGTACAGTTCATAACATTAAACATTCTTATTGTTTTGTGACCACCCAACTCCATCCTCATAATCATCTTCATCTTGAAATTGAAATTGTATCCATTAAACAATAAGTCCCCATTCCCCCTCCGTTTAGAACTCATCTTTATATTCTCTGTTTTCATGATTTTTACTACTCTATGACATGTAAGTGAAATTATACAGTTTGTCTTTATGTGACTGGCTTATTGCACTTAGAATAATGTCCTCAAAACTCATGCATGCACCTATGTCAGAGTTTCCTTCATTTTTCAGTTGCATCATATTCGGTTGCGTGTGTGTACAACATTTTGCTTATCCATTCATCCCTCCGTGGGTAGTTGGGTTGCTTTCACATTTTGGTGCTTTGCAAGTGGTGCAGTGGTAAGGAATCTGCCTGCCAATGCAGGAGACACAGGAGATGTGGTTTGATCTCTGGGTTGGGAAGATACCATGGAGGAGGAAATGACAACCCACAACTTATTCTATGAACATATGTATACAAATGTCTCTTTGAGAACATACTTCCTATTCTTTTGGGTGTATACCGAGAAAAGGCATCTGCAGATCATATGGTAATTCTTTTATTAAGAACCACAGTACTGTTTCCTATAGAAGGTGCACCATTTTTCATTTCTACAGCAGTGCACAGTGGTTTCAGTTTCCCCACATCTTTCCCATGCTTATTTTGTTCTAGCTTTTTTTTTTTTTTTTTTTTTTTATTTCCTTGTAGTTTTAATTTGTATATCCCTAATGCAGAGTTCCAAAGAATAGCAAGAAGAGACAAGAAAGCCTTCCTCAGTGATCAATGCAAAGAAATAGAGGAAAACAACAGAATGGGAAAGACTAGAGATCTCTTCAAGAATATTAGAGATACCAAGGGAACATTTCATGCAAAGATGGGCTCGGTAAAGGACAGAAATGGTATGGACCTAACAAAAGCAGAAGACATTAAGAAGAGGTGGTAAGAATACACAGAATTGTACAAAAAAGATCTTCACGACCAAGATAATCACGATGCTGTGACCACTGACCTAGAGCCAGACATCCTGGATGTCTGTGAAGTCAAGTGGGCCTTAGAAAGCATCACTGCAAACAAAGCTAGTGGAGGTGATGGAATTCCAATGGAGCTATTTCAAATCCTGGAAGATGATGCTGTGAAAGTGCTTCACTCAATATGCCAGCAAATTTGGAAACCGCAGTAGTGGCCACAGGACTGGAAAAGGTCAGTTTTCATTCCAATCCCAAAGAAAGGCAATGCCAAAGAATGCTCAAACTACTGCACAATTGCACTCATCTAACACGCTAGTAAAGTAATGCTCAAAATTCCCAAGCCAGGCTTCAGCAATACATGAACCATGAACTTCCAGATGTTCAAGCTGGTTTTAGAAAAGGCAGAGGAACAAGAGATCAAATTGCCAACATCTGCTGGATCATCAAAAAAGCAAGAGAGTTCCAGAAAAACATCTATTTCTGCTTTATTGACTATGCCAAAGCCTTTGACTGTGTGGATCACAATAAACTGTGGAAAATTCTGTAAGAGATGGGAATACCAGACCACCTGACCTGCCTCTTGAGAAACCTGGATGCAGGTCAGGAAGCAACAGTTAGAACTGGACATGGAACAACAGACTGGTTCCAAATAGGAAACGGAGTACGTCAAGGCTGTATATTGTCACCCTGCTTATTTAACTTATATGCAGAGTACATTATGAGAAACTCTGGGCTGGAAGAAGCACAAGCTGGAATCAAGATTGCCGGGAGAAATATCATTCACCTCAGATATGCAGATGACACCATCCTTATGGCAGAAAGTGAAGAGGAACTAAAAACCCTCTTGATGACAGTAAGAGAGGAGAATGAAAAAGTTGAAGATCATGGCATCTGGTCCCATCACTTAATGGGAAATAGATGGGGAAACAGTGTCAGATTTTATTTTTTTGAGCTCCAAAATCACTGCAGGTGGTGATTACAGCCATGAAATTAAAGGATTCTTACTCCTTGGAAGGAGGTTATGACCAACCTAGATAGCATGTTAAATACAAGCAACTCCTACAGCTCAATTCCAGAAAAATAAATCACCCAATCAGAAAATGGGCCAAAGAACTATATAGACATTTCTCCAAAGAAGACATATAGATGGCTAACAAACACATGAAAAGATGCTCAACATCACTCATTATCAGAGAAATGCAAATCAAAATCACAATGAGGTACCATTTCACGCCAGTCAGAATGGCTGTGATCCAAAAGTCTACAAGCAATAAATGCTGGAGAGGGTATGGAGAAAAGGGAACCCTCTTACACTGTTGGTGGGAATGCAAACTATTACAGCCACTATGGAGAACAGAGTGGAGATTCCTTAAAAAACTGGAAATAGAACTGCCTTATGATCCAGCAATCCCACTGCTGGGCATACACACCAAGGAAACCAAAATTGAAAGAGACACGTGTACCTCATTGTTCATTGCAGCACTGTTTATAATAGCCAGGACATGGAAGCAACCTAGATGTCCATCAGCAGATGAATGGATAAGAAAGCTGTGGTACATATACACAATGGAGTATTACTCAGCCATTAAAAAGAATACATTTGAATCAGCTCTAATGAGATGGATGAAACTGGAGCCAATTATACAGAGTGAAGTAAGCCAGAAAGAAAAACACCAATACAGTATCAGATCAGATCAGATCAGATCAGTCTCTCAGTCGTGTGCGACTCTTTGCGACCCCATGAATCACAGCACGCCAGGCCTCCCTGTCCATCACCAACTCCCAGAGTTTACTGAGACTCACGTCCATCAAGTCACTATGCCATCCAACCATCTCATCCTCTGGCATCCCCTTCTCCTCCTGCCCCGAATCCCTCCCAGCATCAGGGTATTTTCCAATGAGTCAACTCTTCATATGAGGTGGCCAAAGTACTGGATTTTCAACTTTAGCATCATTCCTTCCATAGAAATCCTAGGGCTGATCTCCTTCAGAATGGACTGGTTGGATCTCCTTGCAGTCCAAGGGACTCTCAAGAGTCTTCTCCAACACCACAGTTTAAAAGCATCAATTCTTTGGCGCTCAGCCTTCTTCACAGTCCAACTCTCACATCCATACATGACCACAGGAAAAACCACAGCCTTGACTAGACGAACCTTTGTTGGCAAAGTAATGTCTCTGCTTTTGAATATGCTATCTAGGTTGGTCATAACTTTCCTTTCAAGGAGCAAGCGTCTTTTAATTTCATGGCTGCAGTCACCATCTGTAGTGATTTTGGAGCCCAGAAAAATAAAGTCTGACACTGTTTCCACTGTTTCCCCATCTATTTCCCATGAAGTGATGGGACCGGATGCCATGATCTTTGTTTTCTGAATGTTGAGCTTGAAGCCAACTTTTTCACTCTCCTCTTTCACTTTCATCAAGAGGCTTTTGAGTTCCTCTTCACTTTCTGCCATAAGGGTGGTGTCATCTGCATATCTGAGGTGATTGATATTTCTCCTGGCAATCTTGATTCCAGCTTGTGTTTCTTCCAGTCCAGCATTTCTCATTATGTACTACTAACACATACATATGGAATTTAGAAAGATGGTAACAATAACCCTGTATACGAGACGGCAAAAGAGACACTGATGATTAGAACAGTCTTTTGGACTCTGTGGGAGAGGGAGAGGGTGGGATGATTTGGGAGAATGGCATTGAAACATGTATAATATCATATATGAAACGAGTTGCCAGTCCAGGTTCGATGCACGATACTAGATACTTGGGGCTGGTACACTGGGACGACCCAGAGGGATGGTAAGGGGAGGGAGGAAGGAGGAGGGTTCAGGATGGGGAACACGTGTATACCTATGGTGGATTCATGTTGATATATGGCAAAACCAATACAATATTGTAAAGTTAAAAAATAAAATAAAATGGAAAAAAAAAAAAAAAAAGCAGAGACATTACTTTGCCAACAAAGGTCTGTCCAGTCAAGGCTATGGATTTTCCAGTAGTCATGTATGGATGTGAGAGTTGGACTGTGAAGAAGGCTGAGCGCTGAAGAAAGATGCTTTTGAACTGTGGTGTCGGAGAAGACTCTTGAGAGTTCCATGGACTGCAAGGAGATCCAACCAGTCCATTCTGAAGGAGATCAGTCCTAGGTGTTCTTTGGAAAGAATGATGCTAAAGCTGAAACTCCAGTACTTTGGCCACCTCATGTGAAGAGTTGACTCATTGGAAAAGACTCTGATGCTGGGAGGGATTGGGGGCAAGAGGAGAAGGGGACGACAGAGGATGAGATGACTGGATGGCATCACCAACTCGATGGACGGGAGTCTGAGTGAACTCCGGGAGTTGGTGATGGTCAGGGAGGCCTGGCATGCTGCGATTCATGGGGTCACAAAGAGTCGGACATGACTGGGAGACTGAACTGAACTGAACTGAATGATTGGTGATGTTCACCATTTTTTCATGTGTATGTTACTGGCTATGTGTATATCTTTTTTGGAGAATAATTTATTCAGGTTTCTTGCATGTTTTTGCATTAGGTTTTTGTTGTTGTTGCTGCTAGTGAGTCTTAGGAGTTCTTCACAAATACTGGATTTAGTACTTATCAGATATATGATTTGAAAATAACATCTCTATTCTACAGGTTGCCTTTGTACTCTGTTGATAGTGTCTTTTGATCCACATATTAAAAAAAAAAAAAAGCTTTATAAGTCCATTTTGTCTAATTTTTTGTTACCTGTGCCTTTGTATTTAAGAAACCATTGGCAATTTTAATATCATGAAGATTTTGTCCTATGTTGCCTTCTGAGACTTTTATTGCTTTAGCTTTTTCATTTATATCCTTGATGATTTTTAAGTTAAGTTCTGTATATGGGCGGGGGGTGGCCGAGAGGAGTTACCCTGTGTTCGAGGTCAGGGGCGGCGGCCAGGAAGAGATACCCCACACCCCTAAGCCTGAGGCCAGGGACGATGGCCAGGAGGACCAACCCCACATCCAAGGAGCCCTGGCTGCGTGGGCGCAGGAGGTCCTAGAGGAGCTATCCCACGTTGAAGGTCAGGAAGGGCGGTGGTGAGGAGATACCCCTCGTCCAAGGTAAGGAGCAATGGCTGCGCTTTGCTGGAGCAGCCGTGAAGAGATACCCCACGCCAAAGGTAAGAGAAACCCAAGTAAGATGGTAGGTATTGCAAGAAGGCATCAGGGGGAAACACACTGAAACCATACTCACAGAAAACTAGTCAATCTAATCACACTAGGACCACAGCTTTGTCTAACTCAATGAAGCTAAGCCATGCCCATGGGGCCACCCAAGATGGGCGGGTCATGGTGGAGAGATCTGACAGAATGTGGTCCACTGGAGAAGGGAATGGCAAACCACTTCAGTATTCTTCCCTTGAGAACCCCATGAACAGTATGAAAAGGCAAAATGATAGGATACTGAAAGAGGAACTCCCCAGGTCAGTAGGTGCCCAATATGCTACTAGAGATCAGTGGAGAAATAACTCCAGAAAGAATGAAGGGATGGAGCCAAAGCAAAAAGAATACCCAGCTGTGGATGTGACTGGTGATAGAAGCAAGGTCCGATGCTGTAAAGAGCAATATTGCATAGGAACCTGGAATGTCAGGTCCATGAATCAAGGCAAATTGGAAGTGGTCAAACAAGAGATGGCAAAAGTGAAAGTCGACATTCTAGGAATCAGCAAACTGAAATGGACTGGAATGGGTGAATTTAACTCAGATGACCATTATATCTACTACTGTAGGCAGGAATCCCTCAGAAGAAATGGAGTAGCCATCATGGTCAACAAAAGAGTCCTAAATGCAGTACTTGGATGCACTCTCAAAAACGACAGAATGATCTCTGTTCATTTCCAAGGCAAACCATACAATATCAGAGTAATCCAAGTCTATGCCCCAACCAGTAATGCTGAAGAAGCTGAAGTTGAACGGTTCTATGAAGACCTACAAGACCTTTTAGAACTAACACCCAAAAAAGATGTCCTTTTCATAATAGGGGACTGGAATGCAAAAGTAGGAAGTCAAGAAACACCTGGAGTAACAGGCAAATTTGGCCTTGGAATACGGAATGAAGCAGGGCAAAGACTAATAGAGTTTTGCCAAGAATATGTACTGGTCATAACAAACACCCTCTTCCAACAACACAAGAGAAGACTCTATACATGGACATCACCAAATGGTCAACACTGAAATCAGATTGATTATTTTCCTTGCAGCCAAAGATGGAGAAGCTCTATACAGTCAGCAAAAACAAGACCAGGAGCTGACTGTGGCTCAGACCATGAACTCCTTATTGCCAAATTCAGACTGAAATTGAAGAAAGTAGAGAAAACCACTAGACCATTCAGGTATGACCTAAATCAAATTCCTTATGATTATACAGTGGAAGTGAGAAATAGATTTAAGGGCCTAGATCTGATAGATAGAGTGCCTGATGAGCTATGGAATGAGGTTCGTGATATTGTACAGGAGACAGGGATCAAGACCATTCCCATTGAAAAGAAATGCAAAAAAAGGAAAATGGCTGCCTGGGGAGGCCTTACAAATAGCTGTGAAAAGAAGAGAAGTGAAAAGCAAAGGAGAAAAGGAAAGATATAAACATCTGAATGCAGAGTTCCAAAGAATAGCAAGAAGAGATAAGAAAGCCTACTTCAGCAATCAATGCAAAGAAATAGAGGAAAACAACATAATGGGAAAGACTAGAGATCTCTTTAAGAAAAGCAGAGATACCAAAGGAACATTTCATGCAAAGATGGGCTCTATATAGGACAGAAATGGTATGGACCTAACAGAAGCAGAAGATATTAAGAAGAGGTGGCAAGAATACACAGAAGAACTGTATAAAAAGATCTTCAAGACCCAGATAATCACGATGGTGTGATCACTGACCTAGAGCCAGATATCCTGGAATGTGAAGTCAAGTGGGCCTTAGAAAGCATCACTACGAACAAAGCTAGTGGAGGTGATGGAATTCCAGTTGAGCTATTCCAAATTCTGAAAGATGATGCTGTGAAAGTGCTTCACTCAATATGCCAGGAAATTTGGAAAACTCAGCAGTGGCCACAGGACTGGAAAAGGTCAGTTTTCATTCCAACCCCAAAGAAAGGCAATGCCAAAGAATGGTCAAACTACCGCACAATTGTACTCATCTCACGTGCTAGTAAACTAATGCTCAAAATTCTCCAAGCCAGGCTTCAGTAATACCTGAACCATGAACTTCCTGATGTTCAAGTTGGTTTTAGAAAAGGCAGAGGAACCAGAGATCAAATTGCCAACATCCACTGGATCATCGAAAAAGCAAGAGAGTTCCAGAAAAACATCTCTTTCTGCTTTATTGACTATGCCAAAGCCTTTGACAGTGTGGATCACAATAAACTGTGGAAAATTCTGTAAGAGATGGGAATACCAGACCACCTGATCTGCCTCTTGAGAAATCTGTATGCAGGTCAGGAAGCAACAGTTAGAACTGGACGTGGAACAACAGACTGGTTCCAAGTAGGAAAAGGAGTACGTCAAGGCTGTATATTGTCACCCTGCTTATTTAACTTATATGCAGAGTACATCATGAGAAAGGCAGGACTGGAAGAAACAAAAGCTGGAATCAAGATTGCCAGGAGAAATATCAATCACCTCAGATATGCAGATGACACCACCCTTATGGCAGAAAGTGAAGAGGAACTCAAAAGCCTCTTGATGAAAGTGAAAGAGGAGAGTGAAAAAGTTGGCTTCAAGCTCAACATTCAGAAAACAAAGATCATGGCATCCGGTCCCATCACTTCATGGGAAATAGATGGGGAAACAGTGGAAACAGTGTCAGACTTTATTTTTCTGGGCTCCAAAATCACTACAGATGGTGACTGCAGCCATGAAATTAAAAGACGCTTGCTCCTTGAAAGGAAAGTTATGACCAACCTAGATAGCATATTCAAAAGCAGAGACATTACTTTGCCAACAAAGGTTCGTCTAGTCAAGGCTATGGTTTTTCCTGTGGTCATGTATGGATGTGAGAGTTGGACTCTGAAGAAGGCTGAGTGCTGAAGAATTGATGCTTTTAAACTGTGGTGTTGGAGAAGACTCTTGAGAGTCCCTTGGACTGCAAGGAGAACCAACCAGTCCATTCTAAAGGAGATCAGCCCTGGGTGTTCGCTGGAAGGAATGATGCTCAAGCTGAAACTCCAGTACTTTGGTCACCTCATGCGAAGAGTTGACTCATTAGAAAAGACTCTGATGCTGGGAGGAATTGGGGGCAGGAGGAGAAGAGGATGCCAGAGGATGAGATGGCTGGATGGCATAGTGACTCGATGGACGTGAGTCTCAGTAAACTCTGGGAGTTGGTGATGGACAGGGAGGCCTGGCGTGCTGCGATTCATGGGGTCGCAAAGAGTCGGACATGACTGAGCGACTGATCTGATCTGATCTATATATGGTGTCAGGTAAGACTCCAAAGTCATTACTTTGCATGTCTATATACAGTTTTCATGCACCATTTATTGAAGACTACTTTTCCCATTCATTAGTTTTGTCAAAACTTATTTAACCATATACATGAGGACTTACATTTGAACTGCCTGGTTTATCCCATTAGCGTACATATCTGTCTTTATGTCAATATGATACTATTTTAATTATCATAACTTCATACTAAGTTTTGTAAACATGAAATGTCAGTTTTCCCATTTTGTTATTTATTTTTTTTTTTTTTAATTTTTTAAAGTTTTATTTAATTTTTAAATTTTACATAATTGTATTAGTTTTGCCAAATATCAAAATGAGTCCACCACAGGTATACATGTGTTCCCCATCCTGAACCCTCCTCCCTCCTCCCTCCCCATACCATCCTTCTGGGTCGTCCCAGTGCACGAGCCCCAAGCATCCAGTATCCTGCATCGAACCTGGACTGACATCTCGTTTCATACATGATATTTTACATGTTTCAATGCCATTCTCCCAAATCTTCCCACCCTCTCCCTCTCCCACAGAGTCCACAAGACTGTTCTATACACCACTGTCTCTTTTGCTGTCTCGTACACAGGGTTATTGTTACCATCTTTCTAACTTCCATATATATGCGTTAGTATACTGTATTGGTGTTTTTCCTTCTGGCTTACTTCACTCTGTATAATAGGCTCCAGTTTCATCCACCTCATTAGAACTGATTCAAATGTATTCTTTTTAATGGCTGAGTAATACTCCATTGTGTATATGTACCAAAGCTTTCTTATCCATTCATCTGCTGATGGGCATCTGGGTTGCTTCCATGTCCTGGCTATTATAAACAGTGCTTCGATGAATATTGGGGTACACGTGTCTCTTTCCCTTCTGGTTTCCTCAATGTGTATGCCCAGCAGTGGGATTGCTGGATCATAAGGCAGTTCTATTTCCAGTTTTTTAAGGAATCTCCATGCTGTTCTCCATAGTGGCTGTACTAGTTTGCATTCCCACCAACAGTGTGAGAAGGTTCCCTTTTCTCCACACCCTCTCCAGCATTTATTATTTGTAGACTTTTGGATCGCAGCCATTCTGACTGGTGTGAAATGGTACCTCATAGTGGTTTTGATTTGCATTTCTCTGATAATGAGTGATGTTGAGCATCTTTTCATGTGTTTGTTAGCCATCTGTATGTCTTCTTTGGAGAAATGTCTATTTAATTCTTTGGCCCATTTTTTGATTGGGTCATTTATTTTTCTGGGGTTGAGCTGTAGAAATTGCTTGTATATTTTTGAGATTAGTTGTTTGTCAGTTGCTTCATTTGCTATTATTTTCTCCCATTCTGAAGGCTGTCTTTTCACCTTGCTAATAGTTTCCTTTGATGTGCAGAAGCTTCTAAGGTTAATTAGGTCCCATTTGTTTATTTTTGCTTTTATTTCCAATATTCTTGGAGGTGGGTCATGGAGGATCCTGCTGTGATGTATGTCAGAGAGTGTTTTGCCTATGTTCTCCTCTAGGAGTTTTATAGTTTCTGGTCTTACTTTAGATCTTTAATCCATTTTGAGTTTATTTTTGAAAAATAAAAACCATATGATTATCTCAATAGATGCAGAGAAAGCCTTTGACAAAATTCAACACCCATTTATGATAAGAACTCTCCAGAAAGCAGAAATAGAAGGAACATACCTCAACATAATAAAAGCTATATATGACAAACCCACAGCAAACATTATCCTCAATGGTGAAAAATTGGAAGCATTTCCTCTAAAGTCAGGAACAAGACAAGGGTGCCCACTTTCACCATTACTATTCAACATAGTTTTGGAAGTTTTGGCCACAGCAATCAGAGCAGAAAAAGAAATAAAAGGAATCCAAATTGGAAAAGAAGAAGTAAAACTCTCACTATTTGCAGATGACATGATCCTCTACATAGAAAACCCTAAAGGCTCCACCAGAAAATTACTAGAACTAATCAATGATTATAGTAAAGTTGCAGGATATAAAATCAACACACAGAAATCCCTTGCATTCCTACACACTAATAATGAGAAAACAGAAAGAGAAATTAAGGAAACAATTCCATTCACCATTGCAACAGAAAGAATAAAATACTTGGGAATATATCTACCTAAAGAAACTAAAGACCTATATATAGAAAACTATAAAACACTGGTGAAAGAAATCAAAGAGGACACTAATAGATGGAGAAATATACCATGTTCATGGATTGGAAGAATCAATATAGTGAAAATGAGTATACTACCCAAAGCAATTTATAGATTCAATGCAATCCCTATCAAGCTACCAACAGTATTCTTCACAGAGCTAGAACAAATAATTTCACAGTTTGTATGGAAATACAAAAAACCTCGAATAGCCAAAGCAATCCTGAGAAAGAAGAATGGAACTGGAGGAATCAACCTACCTGACTTCAGGCTCTACTACAAAGCCACAGTTATCAAGACAGTATGGTACTGGCACAAAGACAGAAATATTGATCAATGGAACAAAATAGAAAGCCCAGAGATAAATCACGCACTTATGGACACCTTATCTTTGACAAAGGAGGCAAGAATATACAATGGATTAAAGACAATCTCTTTAACAAGTGGTGCTGGGAAATCTGGTCAACCACTTGTAAAAGAATGAAACTAGAACACTTTCTAACACCATACACAAAAATAAACGCAAAATGGATTGTTATTTATTTTCAATATTGTTTTAGAGATTTTGGATTTGAGATTCCATATAGATTTTTGAATGGGTTGTTCTATTTCTGCATAAAATATCACTGTGATTTTAATAGGGATTGCATTGAATCTATAGATTGCTTTGGTATTTTAATAATTGACATTTAATATTCACATTTTAACAATATTCAAACTTTCAAGCCATGAATATGAGATATATTTCCATTCATTTATATCTTTAATTTATTTCAGTGATGTTTTGTAGTTAACTCCTAAGTGTTTTCTTCTTTTTGTTGGTATTAGGAATTTTTTTTTTTGTAATTTTCTTTTCAGATTGTTCATGCATAGAAATGCAACTTATTTTTGTGTTTTGACTTTATTATCCTGTTAGTTTGATAATTAGAGTTACTAATTATTATTATTAATTAGAGTTACTAAATGAATTAGTAAATGAATAGGTGCGTGTATATGTGTGTGTGTATGTGTGTATGTGTGTGATCGTCAGCATTTTCTATGAAAAAGATCATATCATCTGCATTAAAACGTAGTTTTATTTCTTTCTTTCCAAATTGAATATATTTTATTTATTTTTCTTACTTAATTGTTCTAGTTGGAACTTTCAGTGGTTGAATAGATGTGGTAAAAGAGAGCATTTGTTCCTTGTTACTGATCTTTGAGGAAATGCTTTTAGTGCTTCACCACTGACTATGATGGTCTCTGTGTGTTCTTCACATATGAGTTTTGTTATGTTGAGGTAGTTTTCTATTACTAGTTTGCTGAATTTTTTTTTATCATGAAAGGGTATTGGATTTTGTCACATGATTTTTATCCATCAGCTGAGATGATCCTGTTTGTTTGGTTTTTGTTTTTTTTTTTTCTTCATTCTTTCTACATAGTGTTTTATGTTCATCAATTTTTATACGTTGAACAATCCTTGAACTCCTGGAATAAACCCACTTGGACATGGTGTAATTCTTTTAACATATTGCTGAATTCTATTTGCTAGCATTTCGTTGAGGATTTTTACATCAGCATTCATAAGGGATATTGTTCTATAGTAATACTGTATTGTGTTTTTCTTTACTGTGTTTGTCTGGCTTGTCTGGTATCAGGGCAAAGTTGGCCTTACAGAATAAATTAGGAAGAGCGCCTTCCTGTTCAATTATTTTTGGAAATGACTGATAAGGATTGATATTTGTTCTTATCATACAATTCACCAGTGAAATTATCTGGTCTTGGGCTTTCATTTTGTGGTAAGTTTTGAACTCTTTATATCTTTATAAATATTTTCTGTGTTGTGATCCTTTCTTGGTAAGGTTTTGTGTTTCTAGAAACATGTTCATTTCATCTAGGTTATCTAATTTATTGATGTATACATTCATATTCATTTTTATTTTTCTAGAATTGGCAGTAGGACCTCACTTTCATTCTTGATTTTAGTAATTGAATGTTTGCCCTTTAATTTGCTCTTTTTTCTAGTTCCTTCAGTTGTAAAGTTGGGTTGTTGATTTGAAATCTGTCTTGTTTCATTTTCTTCACACATCACTTCCTTAACTTTCTCAATATCTTTCTTCATTTCTCTGAGAATTCTTTTTTTAATTGGAGGATAATTGCTGTACAATGTTGTATTTGTTTCTGCAGTTAGTTTCTGCTGTACAACGAAGTGAAGCACATGACTGTGTATATATGTCAATACTAATCTTCCAATTCATCCCACATATCCCTTCTCTCCATCCATTGTCTCTATTTCTGCCTTGGAAACAAGTTCTCTTAAATTTCAAATGTAAAAATTAACTCCAATTTCCTGATGAGCTTTGGATGTGAGAGACAGAAGTGCAAGGTTGACATGTTCCTTACACTAAGATGAGGTGACAGAGGAGGAGACTTGGAAGGAGATCAAGATTCCTTTTCAACACATGTTACATTGAACTTCCTGGTAGTTTGTCAAGTGAAAACATGACTTGATGGGGTTTTGAAAAAAGCAATATTCCATAGAAGTCATCAACATATAGGTGGCATCTAAAGCCATGAAACCATGGGTTATATTATAAAAAAAGAGAGAGAGAAAGGAGTGGGAGACTAAACCCTAGGTAGCTGAATTTTGGGGCAAAAAAAAAAAAAAAAAAAGAAGAAGAAGAAAAAAGAGCATGTAAAGGAAACATAGACATGACCAAATAAGTGACAGGGAACCAGGAGAGGAAGTAGTTGTATAAGGTACTGAAGAATTTGTGTACAAGATAAAATACTGTGAAACAACATAGTGAAACACACTCCGGGTTAACACAATTGTTTTAATGTGTTAGTCTAGAAATCCAAGTCCAGGTTGTTAGGACAGTTTTGTTATTCTCAAAACAGCTTCCAACTCTGGATCCATGTATCTGCTTCTGTTCCAGTTATCCTTTAGCTGCAAGAAAAGGAAAAACAAAAAGTGGCAAAAGGAGCTTACTCCTATTTATTTAAGGTGCTAACCATAAAGAGGCATACGTCGCTTCTGCACACATCCAAATGGCAAGTACCTAATTTCATCGCACTAACTACCTGCTGCAGACTTTGAAAATAGTGATTTTTTAAAAGATGGCAGCATATCCAGCTCAAACTTTATTACTATTAAAGAAGGAAAAAATAAATAAGGTAACAATTAGGCGTTTCTTCCTTACAGCTGTAGTAAACAAGACTGTGACTGACTATTTAGGATGTTGCAGTGAGGTTAAGAAAATTTAAGACATAGGAGTAATTATTGGTTTTGTTAAAATAGAGCTTGCTAGTAACGTTGACTTGTTTTCAGTGGAGTAGCGGGAACTTGAGTCTGATTGCTGTTGTTTCCAAAGAACTAGGGAATTTTGGAATTTCAGACAAAAGGATGAAATGGCAATACTCATCAACAAGAACTATGGAATTTGGGAATTTCAGACAAAAGGATGAAATGGCAATACTCATCAACATTTAAGAGGATGGCAGCAGCACTTGTTTCCAGTCAAATTCATCCTTCTTGAAGTAAAGTAAGTAGAAAATAAAACAAAACAGAGTTACATAAAGCAAAATTTTAAACTTGATGTTTATTTGAAAACATAAAACATTGTTTTAAGTTTTATGTGCCGATTTGTTGCAAAATGGTTTTGTGGAAAGAAAAAAAAAAGTTTATGAAGAATCTGTGTGGCTAATGCAAAGACAAACAAAATCAGGCTTTATTTTTTTTTTCCCCCAAAAGAGAGGCAAATCTCAAGATTCTAAAAACTAAGTACTTAAAACTCTATAGAATCAATTTTAGAAATATCAACACAAACTTTTTACTTGATTGCAGATTTTAACAACATAAACTTAAGGATAGACAGCATAAAGATAGATCAATTTTATAACATTCATTTACAAATATGTGTCATATGTGATCACATAACTTTAATATATCCCAGCAGAATTGGAAAGATTGTAAGCTTACCTAAAGGGGAAAGATACTCAGAGACTTCTTACATAATCTCAGTATATTCATATCTCCAGGGTTCAATGATGCATAAACATTCTCAAAGAACCACTCACCTTTATTATATCACTTTAGCCAGAATACCCAGGAAATTCAAACAACAAGTAGCAAGTTAAAAAGAGTCTTCTAGAATAAGGAATGGCTAATAATTACAGAATACCGGCATGTGAGATTGAGAATTTATATTTTTATAAAATAAAATTTTTAAAAGGAGAATTGTTTTACTTCAAAATAACTTCTTGTTTCATTACATCCCATTGGCATCAAAAGGTGAATATGTGATTTCCATGCTATGAACATATAATTAGCAATTACTGTAAAACACAAAGTATAGGACATCAACAAAATCATTCCTTGGTAACAGACCAAACAAATTAAAATAGAGAAGGAGCAACCTCTTATGTAATCTGTCCATTAATAAATTCTTTTTAACTAACATGGTAGAATGATTCAATCTAAATATCTCAAAAAAACATTTCTTTTGAGAATAAACTACAGATATAAAGAGCTGACTTGTGGACAAAGTACGGGAAAGAGAGAGAGGGGCAAATGGAGAAAGTAGCATAGACATTTATACTCTACCATGTGTAAAAGAGAGAGCTGATAAGGAATTGCTATGTAATACAAGGGGCCCAGACAGATGCTCTGTGATGGCCTAGAAGGATGGGATGAGGGAGCTGGAGGGAGGTTCAGGAGGTATGTGATATATGCATAATTATATATGATTTGGTTTGTATGGCAGAAACCATTACAACATTGTAAAGCAAACTTACTCCAATTAAAAAATAAATTAAAGCAAATAAACAACAACAAAAGAATAGACTAACAGGTGTAAAAACAGAAAACATCCAACTTACTATTTCACATTTTTACCTCCCCCCCAAAAGTGGTTCCATTGAAAGATTTACCTTTGGGCCAATAAGTTTTTATTGTAGAACAAAATAGTGTCAAATTAAGAAAGATATGCTTATAAATATCAGAAGAGCAGTAACTAAACATGTAGGAAACATTTAATTTGCTCCAGAAGGAGTGTTTGATGGTGCTTGCAATATATCTGCATTCACAAAATTTATCTTCTTTCTAATAACAACTGCAAATTCCTCCTAGTAACAATAATAGCCTGCTCGATTCTGCCTTTCATCCAAAAAGGCCATTTTTATTTATAGATTTTGGGAAATATTAAATAAGCTAACCTCTGCTCTCACCTGCAAACTTGATGTTACTTGTGAAAGCTACATATACATCTAGGTGTTCCTGACAACTCCCAGCTTTCATCTGTCTGGATGAAAAGTCACAGGGCACTTGGAGTCTTGAGGTTGAGGCAAGTTCAGTCAAAACATATTGAGCAATCTTGAGTGTAAATGTGAAAAACAGCAGAACATGAGCATTACAGCGTGGACAATTTTAACAAAGGGATTACTTTCTCCTTCCCCTTTTTTGAATAAACAGATGTAAACTGTCAAAAAGAACAAATTCAAACAATAAGAAAGAACTATATGAATACACATACATTCACACACAGAGACACAAACACACACACAAATGCACACTGACACACATTTTTGGCAGACAAGTTGAAAAAGTTAAGGTCTTTATTTTTAAGCTTGTCAGAAAATTCCTCTAACTAAGCATACCTGCATACAGTGTTTATATTCTAAATGCTTTCTGCTTAACTCTATTGCATTACTCCACAAAGTTATATACATATATATTTTGCAATTCCAAAACAGTCCAATACTTGTGAATTTATTTTAGAGTCTGAAAAATGATCTTTTCCCAGAATTTGTCATTCAGTGCCTAGTTAATAGGCAAATCTATTACTATCTTCTTTTATGGTTAATGAAAGTTCAGAGGAATTAAGGTTACCTGAATGAAATGGATGTTACCAAATTCTGGAATTAATAACATCAAATTCCTTTCTAATTGCATAGTAATTTTGGAAAATAAGTCTCCCTGGAGATATTTTTCTAAATTTCTAAAAATCGTAGCTTATATTTTCTCTAAAACCATTATTTTCTATAAATAAAGACTAGTTCTTTGTAAGGAAGTCCATGATTTTCAACATATTATATAAATAACAGCATTATTGTAAAAATTGATTTTCAATATCACTGACAAAGGAAATAAATAAAAACAGCAAAGTTCCAGGAAAGTCAGCCTTAAAATTTTGACTTATAGTATAGAAATGTGTATTTCTTAAAGTAGAATTTC
Organism: Bos mutus; assembly: GCF_027580195.1. Taxonomy (NCBI): domain Eukaryota; kingdom Metazoa; phylum Chordata; class Mammalia; order Artiodactyla; family Bovidae; genus Bos; species Bos mutus. The sequence goes on along the minus strand of NC_091621.1, from coordinate 58,403,890 downwards.
CCAAATTACTAAAATTGAAATAATTATCTATAAGACTTATAAAATGATGGATTAAAATACATATACAGTGAATCAGAATATTCTGAAAAAAGATCTGGGATTCCACAGTTTTAATAAATAAGTTCAGTGGTTCTTATAATTTATTAAAGTTTGAGAGAAATAGTCAATATATTTTATAAACTGCTAAGGGTAAAAAGGAATAAAATTCAGCATATGAACTTTTGTTCTAAAGAAATATATTGTGTTTTTGTCAAGTTTTGAGAAATGCATACACCCATGTGACCCATAATATAAAGACATGCAATCTAATTATTATATATTTCCAGGAATTTTATGAATGCTCTTTACCATCAACTCCTGCCCCATGTGTATGAAAATAATGATTTTCCAAAATTTTTGCCACCATAGATAAGATTTGCTTGATTTATTTAAGCTCCTAAAATTGCAAGCAAACGGTATTTCTCTTTAAGGCTTCTTTCACTCAGCATAAGGTTTTGGAGAATAACCTATGGTATTGCATGTACCAGTGGTTTCTATGTAGTGGTCTATTTTGGAGAAGGAAATGGCAACCCACTCCAGTTTTCTTGCCTGGAGAATTCCAGGGACAGAGGAGCCTGGTGGGCTGCTGTCTATGGGGTTGCTCAGGGTAGGACACGACTGAAGAGACGTAGCAGCAGCAGCAGCAGCAGTGATCTACTTTATTGTTTGTCCATTCTCCTATTTATACACATATGGAATGTTTCCAGTTTGGGGTCATTATGAAGAAAGGTGTTGTGAATATTTTCATACAATATTTTATGAACACGTTTTCATTTTTCTTGGGTATATACTTAGAATTGGAATGGCAAAGTCATGGGGTAGGTATAGTTTTAATTTTATAAGAAGCTTGGACTCTGTGGGAGAGGGAGGGGGATGATTTGGGAGAAGGGCATTAAAACATGTATAATATCATATAAGAAATGAATCGCCAGTCCAGGTTCCATGCAGGATACGGGAAGCTTGGGGCTGGTGCAATGGGATAACCCAGAGGATGGTATGGGGAGGGAGGTGGGAGGGGGGTTCAGGATGGGGAACACGTGTACACCCGTGGTGGATTCATGTTGATATATGGCAAACTAATACAATATTGTAAAGTAAAAAAATAATACTAAATTTTTTTAATTTTTATTTTTTAATTTTATTTTATTTTTAAACTTTACATAATTGTATTAGTTTTGCCAAATATCGAAATGAATCCGCCACAGGTATACATGTGTTCCCCATCCTGAACCCTCCTCCCTCCTCCCTCCCCATAACATCCCTCTGGGTCGTCCCAGTGCACCAGCCCCAAGCATCCCGCATCGTGCATTGAACCTGGACTGGTGACTCGTTTCATACATGATATTATACATGTTTAAATGCCATTCTACCAAATCGTCCCACCCTCTCCCTCTCCCACAGAGTCCATAAGACTGATCTGTACATCAGTGTCTCTTTTGCTGTCTCGTACACCGGGTTATTGTTACCATCTTTCTAAATTCCATATATATGCATTAGTATACTGTATTGGTGTTTTTCTTTCTGACTTACTTCACTCTGTATAATAGGCTCCAGTTTCATCCACCTCATTAGAGCTGATTCAAATGAATTCTCTTTAATGGCTGAGTAATACTCCATTGTGTATATGTACCACAGCTTTCTTATCCTTAAAAATCTGGAAATAGAACTGCCTTATGATCCAGCAATCCCACTGCTGGACATACACACTGAGGAAACCAGAAGGGAAATAACAAAAATTTTAAAAAAGAAGCTTAAATACATTTTTCCAAATGACTATAGCACATATTGTTTTTGGCTATATATTTTTGGCTAACATTTTTTAACACTACCACTAGTAATATAAGTTCCAGGTATTGCACAACCTTCTATCATTGGTTGTGTTTTTATTATGGTGTTCATTTTTATTTCCTTGATAACTAATGATGGTGAGAACATTTTCATGTGTTTATGGATTAATCAGAGATATTTCTAGTGAATTTTCTATTTAAAAGTGTGCAAATTGCCAGTCGACTTGTTTCCTTTCTGTTATACTCTGGCCTACTGCACTTGGGGCACATGTGCTTATGAAGACTATATCACTATGAATAATATGTATTTATACAGAAAAAACACAGGTTATCTGTATCATCTACTTCTTCAAACACTGAGTAAGCTTCCAAATACAGAGATGTACTTAGGGTAACAGTGTGTGCTCGGTGTGTTGCTCAATCACTTGGTCGTGTCTGACTTTTTGACACCCCATGGACTGCAGCCAGCCAGGCTCCTCTGTCCATGGAATTCTCCAGGCAAGAATACTGGAGTGGGTAGTGAATGGTAATCTCTCTAAAAGCAGAAAGTTTAGGAAGTAAGTACTGAAAATGGCTTTCTGCAATCCACGTTGAGTGTGAGAATGTAACGTTCCTCTTGTCCACCTTAGAATAGATGAGGATTCAAAATGAAATTAAAATAGAGAAAGGAAGCAAAGCAAGACATTGTTAGCCACAAGATAGACCCTGGAGCTATAAGGGACAATAAATAATGGAGGCCACTCCACTAATTGTATTTTCAATATATATTTCTATAAGTTTCTTAGAGTTTCCAGTACAGTTCCACAAGTCTCTGAATCTCACATTATTTTTATTTTTTTTTGTTTTTCAGATTTCAAATAGATTAGTATTTTCTTTTTTATATATATATTTTTTAAATTTTATTTTATTTTTAAACTTTACATAATTGTATTAGTTTTGCCAAATATCAAAATGAATCTGCCACAGGTATACATGTGTTCCCCATTCTGAACCCTCCTCCCTCCTCCCTCCCCATACCATCCCTCTGGGTCGTCCCAGTGCACTAGCCCCAAGCATCCAGTATCGTGCAACGAACCTGGACTGGCATCTCGTTTCTTACATGATATTTTACATGTTTCAATGCCATTCTCCCAAATCTTCCCACCCTCTCCCTCTCCCACAGAGTCCATAAGACTGTTCTATACATCACTGTCTCTTTTGCTGTCTCGTACACCGGGTTATTGTTACCATCTTTCTAAATTCCATATATATGCGTTAGTATACTGTATTTATGTTTTTCCTTCTGGCTTACTTCACTCTGTATAATAGGCTCCAGTTTCATCCACCTCATTAGAACTGATTCAAATGTATTCTTTTTAATGGCTGAGTAATACTCCATTGTGTATATGTACCACAGCTTTCTTATCCATTCATCTGCTGATGGGCATCTAGGTTGCTTCCATGTCCTGGCTATTATAAACAGTGCTACGATGAAACATTGGGGTACATGTGTCTCTTTCCCTTCTGGTTTCCTCAGTGTGTATGCCCAGCAGTGGGATTGCTGGATCATAAGGCAGTTCTATTTCCAGTTTTTTAAGGAATCTCCACACTGTTCTCCATAGTGGCTGTACTAGTTTGCATTCCCACCAACAGTGTAAGAGGGTTCCCTTTTCTCCACACCCTCTCCAGCATTTATTATTTGTAGACTTTTGGATTGCAGCCATTCTGACTGGTGTGAAATGGTACCTCATGGTGGTCTTGATTTGCATTTCTCTGATAATGAGTGATGTTGAGCATCTTTTCATGTGTTTGTTAGCCATCTGTATGTCTTCTTTGGAGAAATGTCTATTTAGTTCTTTGGCCCATTTTTTTATTGGGTCGTTTATTTTTCTAGAGTTGAGCTGTAGGAGTTGCTTGTATATTTTTTAGATTAGTTGTTTGTCAGTTGCTTCATTTGCTATTATTTTCTCCCATTCTGAAGGCTGTCTTTTCACCTTGCTAATAGTTTCCTTTGATGTGCAGAAGCTTTTAAGGTTAATTAGGTCCCATTTGTTTATTTTTGATTTTATTTCCAATATTCTGGGAGGTGGGTCATAGAGGATCCTGCTGTGATGTATGTCAGAGAGTGTTTTGCCTATGTTCTCCTCTAGGAGTTTTATAGTTTCTGGTCTTACTTTAGATATTTAATCCATTTTGAGTTTATTTTTGTGTATGGTATTAGAAAGTGGTCTAGTTTCATTCTTTTACAAGTGGTTGACCAGATTTCCCAGCACCACTTGTTAAAGAGATTGTCTTTAATCCATTGTATATTCTTGCCTCCTTTGTCAAAGATAAGGTGTCCATATGTGCGTGGATTTATCTCTGGGCTTTCTATTTTAATCCATTGATCAATATTTCTGTCTTTGTGCCAGTACCATACTGTCTTGATAACTGTGGCTTTGTAGTAGAGCCTGAAGTCAGGTAGGTTGATTCCTCCAGTTCCATTCTTCTTTCTCAAGGTTGCTTTGGCTATTCGAGGTTTTTTGTATTTCCATACAAATTGTGAAATTATTTGTTCTAGCTCTGTGAAGAATACTGTTGGTAGCTTGATAGGGATTGCGTTGAATCTATAAATTGCTTTGGGTAGTATACTCATTTTCACTATATTGATTCTTCCAATCCATGAACATGGTATATTTCTCCATCTATTAGTGTCCTCTTTGATTTCTTTCACCAGTGTTTTATAGTTTTCTATATATAGGTCTTTAGTTTCTTTAGGTAGATAAATTCCTAAGTATTTTATTCTTTCCGTTGCAATGGTGAATGGAATTGTTTCCTTAATTTCTCTTTCTGTTTTCTCATTATTAGTGTATAGGAATGCAAGGGATTTCTGTGTGTTGATTTTATATCCTGCAACTTTACTATAGTCATTGATTATTTCTAGTAATTTTCTGGTGGAATCTTTAGGGTTTTCTATGTAGAGGATCATGTCATCTGCAAATAGTGAGAGTTTTACTTCTTCTTTTCCAATTTGGATTCCTTTTATTTCTTTTTCTGCTCTGATTGCTGTGGCCAAAACTTCCAAAACTATGTTGAATAGTAATGGTGAAAGTGGGCACCCTTGTCTTGTTCCTGACTTTAGAGGAAATGCTTTCAATTTTTCACCATTGAGGATAATGTTTGCTGTGGGTTTGTCATATATAGCTTTTATTATGTTGAGGTATGTTCCTTCTATTTCTGCTTTCTGGAGAGTTTTTATCATAAATGGATGTTGAATTTTGTCAAAGGCTTTCTCTGCATCTATTGAGATAATCATATGGTTTTTATTTTTCAATTTGTTAATGTGGTGTATTACATTGATTGATTTATGGATATTGAAGAATCCTTTGCATCCCTGGGATAAAGCCCACTTGGTCATGGTGTATGATCTTTTAATGTGTTGTTGGATTCTGATTGCTAGAATTTTGTTAACGATTTTTGCATCTATGTTCATCAGTGATATTGGCCTGTAGTTTTCTTTTTTTGTGGGATCTTTGTCAGGTTTTGGTATTAGGGTGATGGTGGCCTCATAGAATGAGTTTGGAAGTTTACCTTCCTCTGCAATTTTTTGGAAGAGTTTGAGCAGAATAGGTGTTAGCTCTTCTCTAAATTTTTGGTAGAGTTCAGCTGTGAAGCCGTCTGGACCTGGGCTTTTGTTTGCTGGAAGATTTTTGATTACAGTTTCAATTTCCGTGCTTGTGATGGGTCTGTTAAGATTTTCTATTTCTTCCCGGTCGAGTTTTGGAAAGTTGTATTTTTCTAAGAATTTGTCCATTTCTTCCACGTTGTCCATTTTATTGGCATATAATTGTTGATAGTAGTCTCTTATGATCCTTTGTATTTCTGTGTTGTCTGTTTGGGATCTCTCCATTTTCGTTTCTAATTTTGTTGATTTGATTTTTCTCCCTTTGTTTCTTGATGAGTCTGGCTAATGGTTTGTCAATTTTATTTATCCTTTCAAAGAACCAGCTTTTGGTTTTGTTGATTTTTGCTATGGTCTCTTTTGTTTCTTTTGCATTTATTTCTGCTCTAATTTTTAAGATTTCTTCCCTTCTACTAACCCTGGGGTTCTTCATTTCTTCCTTTTCTAGTTGCTTTAGTTGTAGAGTTAGGTTATTTATTTGGCTTTTTTCTTGTTTCTTGAGGTGTGCCTGTATTGCTATGAACTTTCCCCTTAGGACTGCTTTTACCGTGTCCCACAGGTTTTGGTTGTTATGTTTTCATTTTCATTCGTTTCAATGCAAATTTTGATTTCTTTTTTGATTTCTTCTGTGATTTGTTGGTTATTCAGCAGCATGTTGTTCAGCCTCCATATGTTGGAATTTTTAATAGTTTTTCTCCTGTAATTGAGATCTAATCTTACTGCACTGTGGTCAGAAAAAATGTTAGGAATGATTTCTATTTTTTTGAATTTACCAAGGCTAGCTTTATGGCCCAGGATGTGATCTATCCTGGAGAAGGTTCCATGTGCGCTTGAGAAAAAGGTGAAATTCATTGTTTTGGGATGAAATGTCCTATAGATATCAATTAGGTCTAACTGGTCTATTGTATCATTTAAAGTTTGTGTTTCCTTGTTAATTTTCTGTTTAGTTGATCTATCCATAGGTGTAAGTGGGGTATTAAAGTCTCCCACTATTATTGTGTTATTGTTAATTTCTCCTTTCATACTTGTTAGCATTTGTCTTACGTACTGTGGTGCTCCCGTGTTGGGTGCATATATATTTATAATTGTTATATCTTCTTCTTGGATTGATCCTTTGATCATTATGTAGTGACCTTCTTTGTGTCTCTTTTCACAGCCTTTGTTTTAAAGTCTATTTTATCTGATATGAGTATTGCTACTCCTGCTTTCTTTTGGTCCCTATTTGCATGGAAAATCTTTTTCCAGCCCTTCACTTTCAGTCTGTATGTGTCCCCTGTTTTGAGGTGGGTCTCTTGTAGACAACATATGTAGGGGTCTTGTTTTTGTATCCATTCAGCCAGTCTTTGTCTTTTGGTTGGGGCATTCAACCCATTTATGTTTAAGGTAATTACTGATAAGTATGATCCCATTGCCATTTACTTTATTGTTTTGGGTTCAAGTTTATACACTGTTTTTGTGTTTCCTGTCTAGAGAATATCCTTTAGTATTTGTTGGAGAGTTGGTTTGGTGGTGCAGAATTCTCTCAGCTTTTGCTTGTCTGAAAAGCTTTTGATTTCTCCTTCATACTTGAATGAGATCCTTGCTGGGTACAATAATCTGGGCTGTAGGTTATTTTCTTTCATCATTTTAAGTATGTCTTGCCATTCCCTCCTGGCTTGAAGAGTTTCTATTGAAAGATCAGTTGTTATCCTTATGGGAATTCCCTTGTGTGTTATTTGTTGTTTTTCCCTTGCTGCTTTTAACATTTGTTCTTTGTGTTTGATCTTTGTTAATTTGATTAATATGTGTCTTGGGGTGTTTCTCCTTGGGTTTATCCTGTTTGGGACTCTCTGGGTTTCTTGGACTTGGGTGATTATTTCCTTCCCCATTTTAGGGAAGTTTTCCACTATTATCTCCTCAAGTATTTTCTCATGGTCTTTCTTTTTGTCTTCTTCTTCTGGAACCCCTATGATTCGAATGTTGTAGCGTGGTCTCTGAGATTTTCCTCATTTCTTTTAATTTGTTTTTCTTTTATCCTCTCTGATTCATTTATTTCTACCATTCTATCTTCTAATTCACTAATCCTATCTTCTGCCTCTGTTATTCTACTATTTGTTGCCTCCAGAGTGTTTTTAATTTCATTTATTGCATTATTCATTATATATTGACTCTTTTTTATTTCTTCTAGGTCCTTGTTAAACCTTTCTTGCATCTTCTCAATCCTTGTCTCCAGGCTATTTATCTGTGATTCCATTTTAGTTTCAAGATTTTGGATCAATTTCACTAACATTATTCAGAATTCTTTATCAGGTAGGTTCCCTATCTCTTCCTCTTTTGTTTGGTTTGGTGGGCATTTATCCTGTTCCTTTATCTGCTGAGTATTCCTCTGTCTCTTCATCTTGTTTAAATTGCTGAGTTTGGGGTATCCTTTCTGGCAGTTTGTGGAGTTCTCTTTATTATGGCGTTTCCTCACTGTGTGTGGGTTTGTACAGGTGGCTTGTCAAGGTTTCCTGGTTAGGGAAGCTTGTGTCGGTGTTCTGGTGGGTGGAGCTGTATTTCTTCTCTCTGGAGTGCAATGAAATGTCCAGTAATGAGTTATGAGGTGTCTATAGTTTTGGGGTGACTTTGGGCAGCCTGTATCTTGAAGCTCAGGGCTGTGTTCCTTTGTTGCTAGAGAATTTGCTTGGTATGTCTTTCCCTGGAACTTATTGGCCCTTGTGTGGTGCTTGGTTTCAGTGTTGGTATGGAGGCATTTGATGAGCTCCTGTCAATTAATGTTCCTTGGAGTCAGGAGTTCCCTGGAGTCAGGGTTTGGACTTAAGTCTCCTGCTTCCGGTTATTGGTCTTATTTTTACAGTAGTTTCAAAACTTCTCCTTCTATACAGCACCATTGATAAAACATCTACATTAAAGATGAAAAGTTTCTCTACAGTGAGGGTCACTCAGAGAGGTTCACAGGGTTACATGGAGAAGAGAAGAGGGAGGAGGGAGCTAGAGGTGACCCAAATGAGATGAGGTGAATCAATAGTGGAGAGAGTGGGCTAGCCAGTAGTCACTTCCTTATGTGCACTCCACAACTGGACCACTCAGAGATGTTCACGGAGTTATACAGAGAAGAGAAGAAGGAGGAAGGTGACAGAGGTGGCCAGAAGGATAAAAGGGGGGAATGAAAAGGAGGGAGACAGATCCAGCCAGTAATCAGTTCCCTAAGGGTTCTCCACCGTCTGGAACACACAGAAATTCCCAGAGTTGGGTAGAGTAGAGAGGGGTTAGGGAGGAGATACAGGCAACCTGGTGGAGAAAAAGGAGAGTCCAAAGGGAGAGAGAGCAGTCAAGCCAGTAATCTCGCTCCCTAGTGAAAAAGGGTCCTGAAGATTGGGTTCTTAAAGGTACAAAATTGGTAACAAATACATAAAAGCAAAAATTAAAAATCTAGAGTAGAGTTTGGAATTTCAAAAATACGATGTTAAAGAAAAAAGAAGAAGGAAAAGAAAGAGAGAAAAACGAACAAACAAAAAAAAAAACAAGGTCACGAAAATTATAAAGAAAGTACAGGTACAAAATTGATAACTAATACCAAAAAGCAAAAATTAAAAATCTAGAGTAGAGTTTGGAATTTCAAAAATACAATGTTAAAAAAAAAAAGAAGAAGAAAAATAAAGAGAGAAAACAAACAAACAAAAACAAACAATGTCACAAAAATTATAAAGAAAATACAGGTACAAAATTGATATCAAATACCAAAAAGCATAAATTAAAAATCTAGAGTAGAGTTTGGAATTTCAGATATACAATGTTATATAAAAGAAGAAGAGAAAGAAACAGAGAAGAAAAAAAAAAGTCACAGAAAACTATAGGTACAAAATTGATAACATATACCAAAAAGTGAAAATTAAAAATCTAGAGTAGAGTTTGGAATTTCAAAAATACAATGTTAAAGAAAAGAAGGAAAAAAAAAAAAAAAAACAAGGTCAAAAAATTATAAAATATATATATATGAAGTTTGCTGAAGAAGAAAAAAAATAGGGTCTTTTTTTGTTTTTTTGCAAAGTAATAGGTTATAAAAGTGAAAATTAAAGGAACAATAGAGGACTTAAATTTTTTTTTTATTAAAAAAAAAAAGAATGATCGTAAAAATAATAAAAATATATCTAGGACTTTCTTGGTTTTGTTGTGGGTGTTGTGGGTTCAGTTCATTTTTGGCTAGTTCCTTGGTCAGACTTATATTTCTCAAGATCTATAGGCCCCTTCCTATGTAGTCCGTAGTAACCACAGGGTTTTGATCTATTGCCTGTAGCTTGCTTCCAAGGCGTTTCCCTCTGTTATATCTTCTTCTGTTTGCTAGTCTCTTCAGTATCTGGTTTCCGCCCTGACACAAAGGGGACGGTGGAGGACACTTTTTTTTTTTTTTTTTTTTTTTTTTTTTAGGCTTAGTTGTTCAGTCGCGCTGTGGGGAGGGAGGGAGGGATGCTGCAAACAAATAACACTGGCGTGGGCTCGCAGTGCCTCAGCCACCCTGGGTCTGCCCCCGCTCACGGCGCGTGTAGCCACCCTGCCCACACTGCTCGGGCTCTAGGTTGTTCCGCCGGGAACAATCCGAGGCCGGCCCTGGGTTGTATGCACCTCCCAGGTCCAAGCCGCTCAGGTTCAGGCACTCTGGTAGTCCTCAGAGGCCCAGACTCAGTTGGGCCTGCGTTTTGTGCTCTTCCCAGGTCCGAGCAGCTCAGGTGATGAGGTGTTTGGCAAGCGCCAATGCTGCGACTTATCGCCTCCCCGTCACTCGGTTATCTGGGTGTAAAACCGGCGCACCTTCTCAGGCAGATGTTGACTGTCCAGACCCCCAAGAAGTTTTAGTTAGCAAAGAAGCCTGCTTACAGTTTTATAGATAATGTCTCTCTGGGGCTGCGATTGCCCCCTTCCGGCTCTGGCTGCCTGTCACCGGAGGGGGAAGGTCTGCAGCCGGCTATCTCCGTTCAGTCCTTTGTTCCGTGTGCGGGCCTGGCGGTCTTAGGTTAGGGCTGGCTTTTCGCGTGGTAGATATCCCACAGTCTGGTTTGCTAGCCCAAATTATTTCGCTCAGATAGCGCTCAGGGTATTCAGGCCAGATTCTTACTCTCAGCGATGCAGCCCGCGCGCCCATCCTCCCTGCCCAGCCCCCGCTTGCTAATGGCGGATGCAGGCGCCTGCGCTGCTTCTCCGCTGGGGAGTTACCGTAGGGCCTGCAATCTGCGAGTTTTAATTGTTTATTTATTTTTTCTCCCTGTTATGTTGCCCTCTGTGCTTCCAAAGCTAGGCACAGATTCGGCAGTGAGAAGGTTTCCTGGTGTTTGGAAACTTCTCTCTTTTTAAGATTCCCTTCCCGGGACGGAACTCCGTCCCTCCCTCTTTTGTCTCTTTTTTTGTCTTTAATATTTTTTCCTACCTCCTTTCGAAGAGTTGGGTTGCTTTTCTGGGTGCCTGATGTCCTCTGCCGGCATTCAGAAGTTGTTTTGTGGAATTTACTCGACGTTTAAATGCTCTTTTGATGAATTTGTGGGGGAGAAAGTGTTCTCCCCGTCCTACTCCTCCGCCATCTTGGCTCCTCCCCTCACATTATTTTTCTTTTTGGTGTTTTATTTCTCCAAACTTTGGTTTTGGATCGTTTATATTGCTATGTCATAAAGCTCCTTGATCTTTTGCATGCCCATTCTAAATTACTGTTCATTTGATCCCGTTACAATTGAATCTTCTACTTTTTTCATCTTTAGTTTATGTTAATCAATATATAATTTCCTGTGGCTGGTACATAAGTTACTTGTGAATCAGCTTGACTTTCTTGAGGTTGGTGTCTGTTGGCAGCTGTTATTTATAGCAGGGGTCCCCAGACTCCAAGATCTAATGCCTGTTGATCTGAGGTGGAGGTAATGTAATAATACTAGAAATTTATTTATTGTTAATTATTATTATTTTATTGTGCACAATAAATACTTGAATCATCCCAAACCACCTTCAGCCCACCCCATGGTCCTTGGAAAACATGTCTTCCATGAAAGCGGTCCCTTATGCCATAAAGGATGGGGACTGCTGATCTGTTACTAGTTTATCCCTACTACTAAGGCTTGACTTTTCAGGAGTATTTAATGAATTATAGGTGGTCAGAAATGTTCTTCATAGAAGATGACTGGAACTTGACATTATAAAATAAATTTTGAAATTCTATATTTTCTATAGCTTACTTCAATTTAAATAACATTTAACTTAACCTCATTTTTAAGTGGGAAAATTTTGCCATTATCCAACTAGAACTAGCTCATTTTTCAATATGTATTAATTGAACTTAATCTTTTTAAATACAACTAGTTTACATAAACTTCTCACCTCTTCTTGGATCAATTTTGATGATTCACATGTCTCTAGACAAATATGCATTTGTTTTATAAAGTTACATTTAATATTTTCTTTAAAATAGCTTAACGTTTTTCTAATATTACTTACATATTTATTTCTTTTTCCTTATTTAATTTGCTGAGAGCTTATAAATTGTATTAGTTGTTAAATAACTGTTTAAAATATTTTATTGTATTTTTGTTTTTGTTGGTTAGCTAACCTCAAAAGATAATTCCATATTCTTTGAAAATTTTCCTCTTTCTTCTTTAATGAATTATGGCTATAACTTTTCAACTTAAAGCATTTACTTTATTCCATATGTATAAGTATAAAATATATTCTTTTTCTTCCTTTTCTAGATAGTTTGAAATTTCATTATTTCAAGTTTGATTCTGGAGGCACCTATATGTGGTTTTCCAAATTTCCAAGTAGTTAAGATGTCTGTTAACACCATTTTTATTACTTGTATCTAACTTCATTATATTATAATAAGAGCCTATAAAATCTTAATTGTCTAAGTTTTCTTTGTGGCAACAATTTGAGAGGTTTAACTAACAGCTTATACCAGTGAATATTTATATAATACATGAATATTTTCTGTTTGAGAAAGTTAATTTTCTAATTTTCTTCTCTTCTTTCTAACCCTTATTCCTCCTAATTCCTTTTTTCGTTTCTTCTATTTCTCATCTATGATGTATTATTTTATTATAAAATTAACTTAATTCATTAAGGAATTTATTTTATTTTGAAATAAATCAATGTTGTTTCTTCTTAATATTGTATTATTATTATCATAAATAATGTCACTATTATATATTTAGTCTCAAATTTTAGTGTATCTAATATGAATATGCCTGTATTTGTGCTTGTTTTGTTTTCATGTAACTGTTTTTTATTAAAAATTATTATTTTCAATCTTTATCACTTAGTCTAATTACATCATTGTTTAGGAAACAGCATTTAGTTAATTTGTTTCACATTAACCCAGCCTGAGAACACATTACAGAAGTAGAAAATCTATCTACATTATATATGGGACTTCCCTGTTAGCTCAGCTGGTAAAGAATCCACCTGCAATGCAGGAGTCCTGGGTCGGTATGATCCCCTGGAGAAGGAATAGGCTACCCAATCCAGTATTCTTGGGCCTTCCTGGTGGCTCAGACAGTAAAGAATCCACCTGCAATGCAGGAGCCTGGGGTTCAATCTCTGGGTTGGGAAGATCCCATAGAGGAGGAGATCTGGGTTCGATTCCTGGGTTGGGTATATACCCTGTAGGAGGGCATGGCAACCAACTCCAGAATTTTTGCCCAGAGAATCCCCATGGACAGAGAAGCCTGGCAAGCTACAGTCCCTGGGGTCCCAAAGAATTGGACACAACCGTATGACTAAGCACAGCACACTCTATATAATGTTACATATGAAATTTAATAGTGATGATTTGTTAGAGATGAAAGAATTTAGATATTTTTCTTTACTATTATCCTTTAGTCATTTTGCCAGGTTATTCTAAGGTTTGTATTTTGTTTGGTTTTACTTTTTATTTGTTTTTTCTTATCCATTCATTGTGAATTGCCTGAGCTTTTTTCAATCTTAGATTGTGTCTTTTCAACTCAGGAAAACATTCTTCAGTAGTTTTTAACTATTGAACTTCTTTAATTTTTATCTTCTCCTGGAATTTTAAATACATTTGGTGTTCTAGATAAAATTTCTTTTCTATCAACACATTCTTTCCACTTGACAAAAGTGGATGGCAACTTTGTTCCACTGCCTGGTCGGGGACTGTCCTAAGAATCGAGTTGAATTAGCTCAAAAACTAAGCTAGGCAGTTACAGGTGGGAAGTGTCAGCTAATTGCATTCCTTATAACTTGGCAGCCAGTTCATCTCTCAGAAGGGATCTGAGCAGTACACCTCTGTACCTGTCACTAAATAGAGGAAAAAAACATTTTTATCCTGTTTGTTTAAAGAAGCTTAAAAGAACATATCAATAATATAATGACATTGTTTAAATAGAGAAAGTAAAGAAAAATTAACAAGATTTTGAGATTAAAAAGAGCCAGAAATGTAGCTATGCATGATATATAAGTAAGTGAAGTTGCTCAGTCATGTCTGATTCTTTGCAATCTCATAGACTGTTGCCTACCAGGCTCCTCAGTCCATGGAATTTTCTAGGCAAGAGTACTGGAATGGATTGCCATTTCTTATATACATTGTACATAAAAGGTCAAATTTTTTAAAAATATAAGCTTTGTAATACCTAACTGGTACTAAAAAATTGGAGCATTTTTTAAAAATCATTATATCCTAACATTAAGACTTTGCATCCTACATGAGTCACAACTCTCCTTGCTGCTATGATCAGACAAAATATCTTCTCCAGTATATTTGTCATGGTGGCAGACTGATTATGGAAGATATCCAGATTTTGTATTCATAACATCACTTAATCAGTGGTGAGATTTTTTTTTTTTCCTTTCCTATTACTCATCCTAGATTCAAAGACAGCCAGAGACCAGAAGTGTGCAGTAAGAAAAATCTCCAAAGAAAGTGCTCATATTCTGAACCAAAAAGTGGGAAAAGGAAACTTCTAATGGTCACAGTGGGGAGAGTTCTATTTTTATTTCTTTCTTTTATTTTTCTGTCTCACTTTAACCACGAGTGACTGCTATGGTGGTGGTGGCAACAGAAACCACAGTGGGGATCAGGCAGTTGCCTTAACTGAAGGGGAGGGAAAGTTTTATCTCTGACCACAGGAATTACAGTTACAAAAACATGAGCTGAAACTCCATGGCTTAGCCTCTTTATCTTGATGGCTATGCCTTAATTTGGATGTAGTCATAGGAAGTGCACAGGAGAGCAGGAAATATAAAGGCATCAGCCCCAGCAAAGCAGAAAGAGTTAGGCAATCACAGAGAAGAAAGAGCTCAAGAAAAATATCCTTTAAAATAGTTTAAGATTTCCTCAGTTCACTCCCAAGCTGCACTACATAGATCTGACTCTAAACAAAATATCAAACATTTTGAAAACTGGAATACAGAAAAAAATCACCATCCAATTCACAGACTGCCTACTGGGTGGCATAAATTGAAGACAGTTACAGATACCACTAAAAAGAGCTTCAGAAGTTACCAAGTTACAATTATACAAGATGATTAAATCCTAGAGATCAAATATACACCATTCTAACTATAATAAACAACACAACAATTGTTGTTGTTGTTTTTCAATCACTCAGTCATATCTGACTCTTTGCAACCCCATGGACTGCAACACCCCAGCCTTCCCTGCCCCTCACTATCTCCTGGAGTTTACTCAAACTCGGGTCCACTGAGTCAATGATACCATCCAACCATCTCATCCTCTGTCATCCCCTTCTCCTCCTGCCTTCAGTCTTTCCCAGCATCTGGGTCTTTTCCAAGAAGTCAGCTCTTCACATCTGGTGGTCAAAGTACTGGAGCTTCAGCTTTAGCACCAGTCCTTCCAGTCAATACTCAGGATTGAGTTCCTTTAGGATTGACTGGTTTGATTTCCTTGCTGTCAAAGATATTTTGATAAGAGGGTGAAGCTTATGTGAAGGGTTCTAATCACATTAAATAAAAATAATAAAGAGAGTAGGAGAGAACTTTTGAAGGTGGTGAATACATTTATGGCATAAGCTGTGGCATAATAGTTTCATGGGTTTATAATTATATCCAAATTCATGATTTCTATACATTAAATTTATATAGTTATTTGTATGTCAGTCATATTTCTGGGCTTCCCAGGTGGTGCTAGTGGTAAAGAACCTGCCCACCAATGCAGATTAGATGTACGAGTAGCTGGTTAGATCCTTGGGTCAAGAAGGTTCCCTGGAGGAGGGTACGGCAACCCACTCAGGTATTCTTGCCTGGAGAATCCCATGGACAGAGGAACCTGGTGGGCTGCAGTCCATGGGGTCAAACAGAGTCTGATATGGCTGAAGCAACTTAGCACACACACATGTCTCAATAAAGTGGTATGAGAAAAAAAAAATGAGGCCTATGCTAGAATTCAGCCCGCACAAAAGCTTAAACCCAATAAAACAGAATGTCTACATTAAACACACAGATATCTTTCACACACAGATCTGTACATAAATATTCAGTGCAGCTCTCAGTTCAGTTCAGTTCAGTCACTCAGTCGTGTCCGACTCTTTGCAACCCCATGAATCGCAGCACGCCAGGCCTCCCTGTCCATCACCAACTCCCAGAGTTCACTCAGACCCACGTCCATTGAGTCAGTGATGCCATCCAGCCATCTCATCCTCTATCGTCCCCTTCTCCTCCTGCCCCCAATCCCTCCCAGCATCAGAGTCTTCTCCAATGAGTCAACTCTTCGCATATCCTCTTAGTCCCTCTGCAAAAGTCCCTCTTTCATCTTTCAATGTCTCTCTTTCTCTTCCTATATCTTTAACTATAAAACTGGTGCTTACTTGTGCATTCTAGAGGAGAATTTTTTAAATTTAAATTTATTTTAATTGGAGGCTAATTACTTTACAATATTGTGAAATGACAGAAGAAATGTGTTAGTCTGAATTTTCATTTTGTGCTCAGTCTCTCAGTCATGTCCAACTCTGCGACCTTTTGGACTGTAGCCTGCCAGGCTCCTCTGATCACAGGATTTCTTCAGGCAAGAATACTGGAGTGGGTTGTCATTGCCTCATCCAGGGGATCTTACTCATGTCTCCCGTGTCTTCTGCATTGTAGACAGTTTCTTTACCGCTGAGCTATCTGGAAATATCCAGTTCGATGGCTATCTTATTGACCAGAAGTAAAAACTGGGATTGGAAGTTAATAGGCTCTAGCACTAAAACTTTAACTCAGGTATTCTCTAACTATAAAATACTTGATTTAACTATACCACACTGTGGAACTGATCCATTTTTGCAAGACATACTATGCTTTGTAGTATCTAATAAAAATTCAATAAATTATTGTCTCATCTAAAATTAACAAATTCTTATCCATGTGTAATTAGCATTGTTTTCTTTATTTTTGTTTTAACTTATACTGAGTGAAGGAATAAAATATGGATAATGCCTCTGGATTTTTTGTTCAAATTATTACATAATATTAAATCTCAGTTTAGTTTAGCAGTAGTTTCTAATTTTCACTCCACCTCAGAGTGGGATCTTTTATAGGAACATGAATTCTTAAATATGCTTTTGCAGTACAGGAATTATTCCAACTGTTACGGTCACAATGTCCATAAAAATATAATTATGTTTAACTGTTAGCAGCAGTACATGGTTAATGAATCAAACACTTGTGTTTTTAATTTGATCAACATCTGGTTTTGCTCTAGTTTTACCACTTAGGAAGCCAAGATTGATTGACTAAAGAAAGATCAATTAATATATGATGGTTGAATTAAACATTATCATTCATATATAGTAATATATCTTCCTCATTCAAAGTACCCAATTTTAATACAACTTTCATTTATGTTTGTTAATATAACTACTCTTAAATTTGTGGTTGTAATTTTGTTTAAAATGCTTGCTATTTCAAAAATTTTGTTAATATTTTTTCTATTTGCTGTTATGTTAAATTGTTGGATTAAAAAAATAGTAAACAGTGGCTAGTGAGATATCTTATATTTATTTTCTGTTTTATCTATTACTTATAGTAAAGCTGGTTGTTAAATCTGTTTCAATGTTTTGCTTTACCAAAACCTTTTGAAACTGTGTTGTCTGACATAAATATGAACTCATTATTAACATAATACATATATGGATAGATATATACAAAAACATTTATAGATACGGACTTCTACATTGGTTGGCACATATACATATCCATATCCCTGCCCACTGACAGGATTTAGCAATACCCCAGTAGCAGTGAGCACATCAAGTCCTAAGACCTTGGTTTCTAAATAAAATTCTCCAGTAAATGGGAACCAAAGTTTCTTAGGGAAATGTTTGATTCTAGTACTGGGATAGGGAAAACACAAGACAATCCAGGAGTGTTTTACAGTATCAAAAAATAAGAAATACTGAGAGAGAAATGGAAGAATGAGTGTGTGTCAGAGGGAAAAGGAGCCTCCCAATGACCAGAGCTTAAACAATTTGAGCAACAAAATAAATAATGACAATATTGGGTTATAAACCAAAGAATAAAAATAAATATCTAAACCCATGTTGATACAAATAAATAAATTTAAAAACAGAGGCTAAGTGATGTGTACTCACTATAGAATAATTCCAAATACCAAAGGTAGAAGGAATAAGAATATAACGGATGATCATTAGATCATTACCATGCAAAATATTCTAATGAATGACAAAATTTGTGGGTGAAATTTTATAATATTTTATAGCCTCAGTATTAATTACTGCAATGGTTTTAACTTATGTGAAAATGCCTTAATAATACTACTTCTAGGAGGTAAATATTAATTCCTTTCCCCTTAAGTGTGAACTAGACTTAGTGATTTATGTTCAAAGAATAGAGCATGGAAAGTGAAAAATGTTAATTCAGCAATAATAAAAGCTGACAACAACTTAACAGAATGATTTAAGCCAGAATTACCAGACACAAATCATATTAATATTATGTATTCTCTTATATGATTTAATTTGGAGGATACTTCACCTCTGTGCTGTTCTCCCAAATCCATAACTCCAGGCTAATTTTGAGAAAATATTAAACAAACTTTAATTGAAGGAATTCTACAAAATATCTTACTAGAATGCTTCATAAAGGCATTAAAAAAAAAGGAAAAACTGAGAAATTGTCACAGATTAAGAAGGAATGATGCTAAAGCTGAAAGTCCAGTACTTTGGCCACCTCATGCGAAGAGTTGACTCATTGGAAAAGACTCTGATGCTGGGCGGGATTGGGAGCAGGAGGAGAAGGGGACGACAGAGGATGAGATGGCTGGATGGCATCACTGACTCGATGGACAGTGAGTCTGAGTGAACTCCGGGATTTGGTGATGGACAGGGAGGCCTGGTGTGCTGCAATTCATGGAGTCGCAAAGAGTCGGACACAACTGAGCGACTGATCTGATCTGATCTGACTGAAAGTAGATATGATAAGTAAATATAGTGTGCTACCCTGGATTTCATCCTGGGATATAACACTGACATTTGTAGAAAAATTGTTGAAATAAAGTCTTTAATTTGTTAGTATTGTATTAACAAGATTTTTTTAATTTCATAAGTTTAGTATCATTATTTAAGAGAAACAGGTAAAGTTTATATAAGAACTCTGTAACTATCTTTATAATTTCTCCTTAATTCTAAAATTATTTCAAAATTAAAAAGGGACGTGAAAGTGAAAGCCACTCAGTCATGTCCAACCCTTTGCGACTGCATGGACTGTAGCTTGCCAGTCTCCTCTGTCCATGGAGTTCTCCAGGAAAGGATACTGGAGTGGGTTGCCATCCTCTTCTCCAGGGGATCTTCCAAACCCAGGAACGGACCCCAGGTCTTTCCCATTGCAGGCAGATTCTTTACTGTTTGAGCTACAAATACAAAGGATCAAGTAACAGCAAGTGGCAATCAGATTCAGTAGTAAGTAGGAAAATTTATGAAATTGCAATGCACACACAACGGATTACTATGAAGCTAAAGAGTCTGAAAACGATCATTATCAGCTAAAACATGGAGCAAGGAGTTCTCTGAAGCACTCTTGATAGAAGTGTATTTAATACAACTTCTTTGAAAAAACTGTTTGTCTTTATGTGGTAATGCTGAGGATATGCTTATCCATGACCCAACCATTCTACTCTGAGGTGGATATTCTTGGGAAACTCATATATTTGCACACCACAATAAAGGTCAAGGTTGTCCTCAGGAGCATTGTTAGTATATATTAGCCCAAATCTCAAAAAGATTGAAATGCTCGTTGTTATTAGAGTGAACAAATTGTTATAGAGCTATAATGAATTAACATATGTACACTTAAACTTACTGAACTCCAGCCACATGTAAATATTTACGTGTATTATAAAAAAAATATTGAAAGAAACAAACACAAGTTAAAATATTCAATATGATTACATTTATAAAAAGGCCAAAATTACAATATTATATTGTATCTTTAGGGGCGCATATGTGTAGGTAATGTTTAAGTTTGTTTGGGATGCTGTAACAAAAATACCACAGACTGGTGACTTAAATAACAAACATTTATTTCTCAGTCTTGGAAGTTAGAAAGTCCACAATTAAGGTGCTGGCAGATTTAGTGTCTGCTGGCAGCTTCCTTCCTGTTTGATAGACCACGTCTTCTTCCTGAGCTTTTGCCATGGAGGAAGGCATGAGGGAGCTTCCTGGGGTCTTTTTAATAAGGGCATTAACCCCATTCCTGAGAGTTCAGTCTTCATGGGTAGAGCCTAGCATATGTAGTTTCAGTCATGTCCAAATCTTTGCAAGCTCACCAGGATTCTCTGTCCATGGGATTTTCCAGGCAAGAATACTGGAGTGTGTTGTCATTTCCTTCTCCAAGGGATCTTCCCAACCCAGTGATCAAATTTGAATCCCTTGCATCTCCTTCATTGGCAGGCAGATTCTTTACCGCTTCCACAGTCTGGCTACTGAGAGTCCCACCTCTTAGTACCATCCTTCTGGGGGTTAGAATTTCAACATATGAACTTGGGATGGAGGGGACAAGAACATTCTGGCATAAAAACGTGAGGGAAAACACAGGTAATTATCATCAGAGTCTTCATGTGTTACTTATGGATTATTTGGGGATATATACAGGATTCTTTAAAATATTTTAAAAATATGAAGCTATTACATGAACTTTGCTCTATGTTATGTGGCAGCCTGGATGGGAGGGGAGAGTGGGGGAGAATGGATCCATGTATATGTGTGACTGAATCCATTTGCTGTTCACCTGAACTATGACAGCATCGTTAATCAGCTATACCCTAATACAAAATAAAAAGTTAAAAA
The DNA here is from genome assembly GCF_027580195.1 of Bos mutus. Classification (NCBI taxonomy): domain Eukaryota; kingdom Metazoa; phylum Chordata; class Mammalia; order Artiodactyla; family Bovidae; genus Bos; species Bos mutus. Next base: position 58,383,158 of record NC_091621.1, on the reverse strand, counting down.
TATATGAAGCTATTTATCATAAAAATTAGCATTGTAGTTATTCCTAAGAGGTGGGGTACCATGGAACAAGAACACATGAAGGGGTTCTGGGTAGATTGCAGGTTTCTTTCCAGCCTAGATGGTGGTCACCCAGGTATTGCTTTTCTAGTTATGTGATATGCTGCATGATACAATTTTATGCACTGTCGTTATATATATATTATTTTTCATATTTTAAAAGGCAAATGCATAGGTATATTTGTTTTAAAAAATCCAGAATCCAAACTAAGATTTTAAAATCTATAATACTCCAAAAATAACATTTGTACAATTAATGAATAGAAGAAAAGCTGATTACACAAAAGTTAACAAAGTGCTTACTGAAAGTGTCATTTGACTCTAAATTTGAAAATTAGGTATGGAATAGAGTGTCTGTGAATGTGAAACACATTTTCCCTTATATTTTGTAATGTAGAATCTTAAATTTATATGAAACTTGGAATAGCGGTTTGGCTCACCATCCAGTCTAAATATTCAAAATTACTGCCAACCTGAGAGATTTGATATAATATATTCAGACTAAGCTGATACACTAAAAAAGTGAACACCAATTATAGGGACACAATAAAATCATAGGGGAGGTAGAAGAAGTAACACAATATTATAAGTTTCACTTTTGCATCATTTCCAATAGTTTATTATTCAGGCAAATCATAATCCCAGAAAGATTATACCCTCTCTGTGGCTAGCTACAACAGTCCAAGCAAAATATTTCAGTCCTTCATGGGCTGGTTATATAGCTGAAAAGAGGGCTAGTTACTAAATACATCTCTTTAAATCCCTAGGCAGACTTAACTCCTTCACTCATTCATTGTGGAGCTTTTATTTTTATTATTTATTGTTTTTTAATTTTTTACAATAGCTGCTGTCATTCCCATTTACCCAGTTGTTCATTTCTAAGGTTTAAATAAACCAAGACCATGAGAAGCTATCCTGATTCCTTCTTTTGGTGCTGCAGTAAGATTTTCTCACAGCCTCTTTTGATACTGTTGCTTCTATTTCATGGATTTTCTTTTTTTCTTTCCATTAAACTTCTCTGTCATTACCTATATGTCTTTATAGTTTATACTTTTCCAATTATATAAGAAAAGGGTGTAAGACGTTCCCAATAACACACTGGGATCCTGACAGCTCTTTCCACATCATTTATAGTATCTAAAACAAGACTATTTGGGACACAGACATTCATTTCAATGCTCCTGGATTTTGATATCACTTTGACAGACTCAAGCTAAGTAACTTCTCTCTCCATTGGACATTTGCCTGAATTTCAAGCCTGCTCTATGGGGACGTATAGTCACTTCAATTTTACTTGGAGAAACTTCCATTACTTCTCTTGCAATACCAAGACCTTGCACATTCCCTCTGCTTTATTTAGAACAACATTCAACCACAGAGAGTTTTATCCCTTCATGGATACAAAATCCCAAACGTGTAGGCAGATTACTAGAAACCATTTTGTCTATGTTTTTCCATGTTTTGGGAGACTAAAATTCTAAACTAGAGATCATATTGGATTGATTTCACTCAAGGGCCAAAAGAACAGTTTTCATGAAGTTTTCATGAAGTAAATGGCCTAGATACGTGCCCAGTCAAGGGACACTCAGACAAAGCTGAGTGGCAGTAACAGCCTGTAGACGTGTGTAAGAACAGTCAGAGACAGTGGTTTTCCTGAAAAATACTATTTTTTATCTTATAGTCATATAAGTAAGCGTGTGCTGCTAAAAACCAAATCTAAAGTTTTTATCATCTGTCTAAAGATCTCTTCTATATACATTTTAAATTGCCTTACTTTAAACATAAATTTTGAATAATAATATTCTTTCTAAGCTCTTAATTGTAAATAGTATATTATGAAAAACTAAATGAAATTTGTAGCATGAATAGAAGTAATATATAGGGCGCAAGACATGAGAGTACATGAAAAAACGTATTTTTGTTGTTAGTTTTCAGTTACCATAAAATTCAATTTTAGATTTGAAACCAGAGTTTTGCATTAAAGCATAAGTGCTTGATTTTCAGAGCAATCGTTTATTTCTAGATTTTCTATTTTGCTCTTTCTTCACTCAAAATAAAATTTTGTATGATATTCTGAGAGAGATAAGTCAACAATCCTGCAATATGTTGTAGTCTGTGGCTTCTGAGGGAAATTAATACCATCTGTAATTGGAAATTCTGTAGAAACCAAATCTCCAATGAATGACACCACAAATGCTATTATTGACTCAGAAAATTACTATCTAAATAAAAATGAAAATCCATGTTGCAGGCCATTACTATTCCCTTGCCTCAAATTAATTTCCTCTATACCACCTTTCCCACTGATGACAGCCACTAGAGTTTTGACTAACCACAGTATATTACTATTCAGATGCCACAAATAGCACAAAACATACCCACAACTGGAAAAACCCTGAGGATAGCTCTGTTTTCATTCTGAGGTGAAAATATTTTTTCAGAATGATAAACAGGACAGCTAACCCCAGAGGCATTCTGATACTCACAAATATATAATGTGCTCAGTCACTTCAGTCATGTCCAACTGTTTATGACCCCATGGTCTGTAGCCCACCAAGCTCTTCCATCCATGGGTTTCTCCAGGCAAGAACACTGGAGTGGGTTGCCATTTCTGTCTCCAGGACAAATAAATAATATTTTAGTGTAAATATCTATAGCAAGTTTGTCCTCTTTAACACTTAAATCTTATTTGCATGTCTAATAAGTCATTTGAAGAGACAAGCATATTTGTAAAATGGTAGTTACATAAAAATATTTAACCCTGATGGCTCAGCAGGTAAAGAATCTATTTGCAATGCAGGAGACACACATGATGCAGGTTCGATCCCTGGGTTGGGAAGATCTCCTAGAGAAGGAAATGGCAACCCTCTCCAGTGTACTTGCCTTGAAAATCCCATGAACAGAGGAGTCTGGTGGGCTACAGTCTATGGGACTGCAAAGAGTCAGATATAACTGAACACGATGCACAAAGATGCAAAAATAACAATACTATTACAGAAGGGTGACAATATACAGCCTTGACGAACTCCTTTTCCTGTTTGGAACCAGTCTGTTGTTCTATGTCCAGTTCTAACTGTTGCTTCCTGACCGGTATACAAATTTCTCAAGAGGCAGATCAGGTGGTCTGGTATTCCCATCTCAAGGCTGTATATTGTCACCCTGTTTATTTAACTTCTACGCAGAGTACATCTTGAGAAATGCTGGACTGGAAAAAACACAAACTGGAATCAAGATTGCTGGGAGAAATATCAATAACCTCAGAGATGCAGATGACACCACCCTTATGGCAGAAAGTGAAGAGGAACTCAAAAGCCTCTTGATGAAAGTGAAAGTGGAGAGTGAAAAAGTTGGCTTAAAGCTCAACATTCAGAAAATGAAGATCATGGCATCCAGTCCCACCACTTCATGGGAAATAGATGGGGAAACAGTGGAAACAGTGTCAGACTTTATTTTTCTGGGCTCCAAAATCACTACAGATGGTGACTGCAGCCATGAAATTAAAAGACGCTTACTCCTTGGAAGGAAAGTTATGACCAACCTAGACAGCATATTCAAAAGCAGAGACATTACTTTGCCAACAAAGGTCCGTCTAGTCAAGGCTACGGTTTTTCCTATGGTCATGTATGAATGTGAAAGTTGGACTGTGAAGAAGGCTGAGCACCAAAGAATTGATGCTTTTGAACTGTGGTGTTGGAGAAGACTCTTGAGAGTCCCTTGGACTGCAAGGAGATCCAACCAGTCCATTCTGAAGGAGATCAGCCCTGGGATTTCTTTGGAAGGAATGATGCTAAAGCTGAAACTCCAGTACTTTGGCCACCTCATGCGAAGAGTTGACTCATTGTAAAAGACTCTGATGCTGGGAGGGATTGGGGGCAGGAGGAGAAGGGGATGACAGAGGATGAGGTGGCTGGATGGCATCACTGACTTGATGAACGTGAGTCTCAATCAACTCCCGGATTTGGTGATGGACAGGGAGGCCTGGCGTGCTGCGATTCATGGGGTCGCAAAGAGTCAGACACGACTGAGTGACTGATCTGATTACAGAAGGAGTCACTTTGAAATCATACTGAGTGTATGATTTCTCAGTGTATGATACTGACAAATCAAAATTTTTAGCTGTTAGATCAAGAGCCAGAATAGTCACTGGGCTTTCCAAATTCATGCAAAAACATGTCATATTGTTTCTTGGCCCCTTTCCTGGGTAGTTCTTGGATTCTATTTTAAGTCCAAACATCCACATTTTTTTCAGATAAAGAAACTAAAGCTTTTGAAAATTAATCAACATTCCTAGAAGTAAGCAATTCATAAGAGAACCAAGATTCCAGCTCTGTTCTGCTTGAATTCAAGGTCTGTTATATTTCCAATCATGTGTCCTACTTTTCTTTCCTATTCTCATCAATATCCTACAGACGTAGTGCTCACTCCTTAAAGAAATGAAGTCTACATTCATGGTTTCCTGGAGGATGCAGTGTGGTAGTGAGACGGTATAGGTATGGAAATCAGGTGGAAGACATTGTAATAGTTAGGCTAGAGGCCATAAGCATCTAAAACAGAGAAATGTCATAAATGGAACAAGAGAGGAGGAGAGCTAAGTGATGAGTATACAAAAATATATAAGCCTTAACAGCTCTTTTAACGAAAGAGGCTGCTTTGCCCCATATGCCTTTTAAAGTCTTGGGGAAAAAAAAAATGAGTTAGGGCAATTAAATTTATCTTATGGAAACTTGTAATTAGAATTCGTGAGATGACCCAGTTCCTACTGAGCATTTGAGATAAAATATGTAAAAATTTCAGGCACTTGAAGAAGAACAGAAAGATAGTGACTGAAAGAAATTCTGGCCCATGATAAATAGAAGTCTGAATTCTTGATGGCTTTCAAATTCCCAGTTGCACTCTGTAAGAGGTCTGGATGTATTTTGGTGTGTTTGTGGGTTTCTGTGAGGTTACAGCATGTACCCATATAAAAAACCACTTGTCTGAGCTGGTTCAAGTGAGTCTTTGTTTTTTGTCAAAGGAGAAAAAGAGGAAAAAGGAAGAAAGGAAGGAAGGAAGGAAGAAAGAAATACAAAACTTTAACTGAGAAAGACCATAAATTATTGAGAAAGGTCTATATTAATGGTGATAGAAGCAAAAAAGGGTTAAAGATGTAAAAACCAAGAAACCAGCAAGAGAAATTGTGAATAAGAGAGTAATAAAGGCACAGATGCATTGATCCTTTTCAGAAATCCATTCAGATGATCCCAACTGAATAATGAAATAGGACATCATTTATTAACATGGCAGAAACCTTTACAAAATTTGTCTATAGGTCATGTTCAATATGAAGGGCTTTCCAGGTAATGCAGTGGTAAGGAATCCCCTTGCTAGTGCAGGAGACACAAGAGTTGCAGGTTCAATCCTTGGATGGGAAGATCCCCTGGAGAAAGAAATGGCAACCCACTCCAGTATTCTTGCCTGGAAAATCCCATGGACACAGGAGCCTGGTGGGTTACAGTACAAGGGGTTCCAAAGAGTCACATATAACTGAGTGACTGAGCACGCACACACACACAAAATAAATTACAAGGAATGATAATGAAATTAAATTTCAAATAGCTATTAATAGTGCCCCTTCTCTTTCCCCTACATTCACGAGGAAATATTCTAATCTGTTCACTAAGCCTGTGTACCTCTTTCCTAATATAAAACATTGCATGCTATAACACACATTCAGTTTATAAGATTTACTCTGCAGTTTACCCAACCCAGTATTCTTGGGCTTCCCTGGTGGCTCAGCTGGTAAAGAATCCACCTGCAATGTGGGAGACCTGGGTTCAACCCCTGGGTTGGGAAGATCCAATGGAGAAGGGAAAGGCTACCCACTCCAGTATTCTGGCCTGAAGAAGTCCAATGACTGTATAGTCCATGGTGTCACAAAGAGTCAGACACCATTGAGCGACTTTCACTTTCCACATTCAACACTTTCTTCTTCTTTCCACTTGTTATTTATTCCTAAATTACTTAATCTCTTTCTTATTTTCCCTTTAAGAAACCAAATAAGTATCTTACTTAGAGTAACAGGCTTTCAGTAGATACTGATTTAGACAGTTTAATAATAAGGTAAACTTGTTCCTTCTTCAAAAAATTATTTCAACTTTTAGATTTATATCAAAACATTAGTAAAATTGAGATGTCTAAGGAAAACTGTAGCTGAATTATTGCTGGATAATTTAATAAAGCATGTTTAATTAGCAACAGGCATTTTCTGTAGAAACAGGGCAAAATTCAAACAAGAATGTAATTTTTTTTCACTTCTGACTAGAGGCTACAGTGAGAAAATACTGTCTTGTGGTGGGAATAAAAATATTTGAGGTTTTATCTTAGTGGGTCCAAGGAATGTTTTTCATGTTTCTTTTGAGAGATGAGAGTAGGGAAAAATAAGAACTCTTCCTTTCCTGTTATATTTTCTGTAGGATAGATAAATGAGAAATTAGAAAAGAAAATCCTTGTACTATCCAACAGCTGGAGGGCTTTTGGCATCAAGGACTGGAAAGAATTGGAGGAAAAGGAAGAGCCTTTGATATAAAATAATTGGAAAGATGAAAAGTTTCCTTTGAAGCCAATCATACAAATTGAAGAGAGAAGATTCAGGAATGAATAATCACTACTAATCAAATTGCTAGTGATAAAAATTAAACAAATATGATGAATCTTAATATTTTTGCATTTTCAGCTGAAAATGCAAAAGAAGGAACAACTGAATCATATTCTGATGTGAAGAAATGTGAATAAATACTTAATAAATCTAAATAACCTAAATATGCTTCTGGAAATGATTCAGTACCTGGATCCAGACAAGTTCTCCTGCAGTAAACAATTTTAAAATGGACACAGTGTAAGACGAAATTATTTTCAGGTCAACAGGCAAAGTAACACTATGACTCTGAGAAAAGGGAAGTTTACAAAGTCAACTTTGGCACAAATGCCCACCTTGCTGATATGAGTCAATTTCCTGACCACATTGCAGAAAACTAGGGTCTGAATAGAGCACAGTGGTTCTGCTGAATTGATGATGATCAGACCTGTGAGATGGAACATCGGAGGAGGAATTACAAAAAGGGAGGGCTTGAGAAGCACATGAAGGGACTTGTTGCAAGGTCATGACTGAGAGGCAGGCTGTACTTTCAGAGAGTAAGATGAATTGAGGCTTTCCACAAACTGGCAACAGACAGTTTTTAACTATACTTTTAAAACAGACTTTGCATTGCCAAGAAAACGTGTACCCCAATGTTCATCATAGCACTGTTTACAATAGCTTGGACATGGAAGCAACCTAGATGCCCATCAGCTGACGAATGGATAAGAAAGCTGTGGTACATATACACAATGAAATATTGCTCAGCTATTAAAAAGAATGCATTTGAATCAGTTCTAATGAGGTGGATAAAACTGTAGCCTATTATACAGAGTGAAGTAAGTCAGAAAGAAAAACACGAATACAGTATATCAATGCATATATATGGAATTTAGAAAGAAGGTAATGATGACCCTATATGCGAGATAGCAAAAGAGACACAGATGTAGAGAACAGACTTTTGTACTCGATGGTAGAAGGCAAGGATGGGATGAATTGACAGAATAGCATTGAAACATGTATATTACCATATGTGAAATAGATCGCCAGTCCAGGTTCAATGCATGAGACAGGGTGCTCAAGGCTGGTTCACTGGGATGACCCTGAGGGATGGGATGTGGAGGGAGGTGGGAGGGGGTGGTTCAGGATGGGGAACACATATACACCCATGGCTGATTCATTTCAATGTATGGCAAAAACCACTACAATATTTTAAAGTAATTCGCCTCCAATTAAAATAAATTAATTAAAAAAAAAAAAAGAACAGAAAATGGAAAGACTTGAGTTGTAGCCCAACCTAAATTATCATAACTAATTAACATTTGCCCCATGTCCCAAGACAGCAGAATTAAAGCCACTAAATCAATAAGTGATATTTAGTATGAGTTTATTGTACATGTAAAAACAATTTGTAAACTGGAAGTCTTCTCATTTAAAACTGATAGGAAGTTCAGCACATGAAGTTACAAGATGGTTTATAAAGTGAAAATGAGGAAGTTGTTTAAGTTTCACAATGATTGGTTATTATAAGGAGGATTTCCAGGTTGATTATTACAATGGGGATTTTGGTTACAAATGATTATCTATAACATTTTCAGGAAGATGACTTAAGTTTCTTTTGTAATTATCAGAGTCATTTACAAGATATAATCAAAATTAAGTTTTGTGTGTATGCATGATAATTCACTTCAGTCATGTCTGATTCTTTGTGATCCTGTGGACTATAGCCCGCCAGGTTCCTCTATCCATGGGATTCCTCAGGCAAGGATGCTGGAGTGGGTTGCCATTTTGCCCTCCAGGGGATCTTCCTAACCCAGGGATGGAACTGGCATCTCCTGTATTTCAGACACTTTACCACTAACTTCTTTACCACTAACGCCAAAGCTTTATGTATGTTCATGAAATACATTTGGCTCGCCTGTGTGGCTTAAATGGTTTTGTCTGCTCAGGGAATTGTCAGGATGGGTCTTCGTTTTGTACTTAATATAACACTTTCCGGGCATCCAGCTGAGATAGCAGAAAGACCACCACACATTTGTAATAAGGACCATATCCTAGAGCACTGGTTCTTAATGGCAGAGAAGGTGAATGATGCAGGCTTGCCAAACAGTGGACATTTGGCAATGAAGGGGGCATCTTTGATTGTCACAACAGGCTAAATGATACTGGTCTCTTTTGGGCCAAAGATGTTTTAAATCAACCTTTTTTTTTTTTTTTCCACAAAATAGCCCCAGCAATAAAAAAATTATCTGATCCAAAATGTGAATAATACCAAGGCTGAGAAACATTACCCTAGAATTAGATGTACTCTCCACTCATACCCCAGAAAAGCCTAAAAATAAGCCTCAATAAGATCCACAGGAGAAAAAAGACATGTTATATACACAGTAACTGAGAATAAAGTTCTGTTGACTTTTCATCAGAAATAGTGGAGGCCAAAAATCAATTGAGTGACCTTTTTAAGTTCTGAAAGTTAAAAAAAAAAAAAAAAAGCAGAAGAAAAGAAAGAAATAAAACTGTTGACAAAAAATTCATATACAGTGAAAATATCCTTGAAAGGCAAGGTTTAAATGACATTTTTAGAAAAATGAAAGCTGAGATTCTGTCACTTCAAGAAATGATAAAATGTCTTTCAATCTGAAAGGAAATGACAAGATAGAAACTCAAATGTACAGAAAATAAATACAACCATTGAAAATAAAAGTCTATGGAAAGGATGGTCTTCAGAATTGATTCAGTGGCTCAGCATGTTCATGAAGATCCCAGATTTTTTCTACCTTTCAACTTGACATCATTGGAAAATATCATAGGGTTGGTAGCAGTATGTCTCCTACTTTGTAAGCATAGTTTCTGATATAATAAAAACCAGAGCCAGTAAAGGGGATTATCAATGAAGTTTTAAGAAGTAAAGAAATTTTACAGCATATCTCTTTTGCCAAAATTGAGTTGCCTGCCTATTATCAAGACAGACACAGGCACAGAGTTTTAATGACCATGATGGTTGAATGTTCACTGAAAGAACTGATGTTGAAGCTGAAAGTCCAATACTTTGGCCACCTGATGTGAAGAACTGACTCATTTAAAAAGACACTGATGCTGGGAAAGATTGATGGTGAGAGGAGAAGGGGACAACAGAGGATGAGATGGTTGGATGGCATCACTGACTCAATGGACATGAGTTTGAGTAAACTCCGGGTGTTGGTGACAGACAGGGAGGCCTGGCATGCTGCAGTCCATGGGATGGCAGAGTCAGACACTACTGAGAGACTGAACAGAACTGAACTGAACTGAGGGTCCTTGAGGTGGACCCTAATCCAATATGAATGTGAAAATCACTCAGTCATGTCCCACTCTCTGCGACCCCATGAACTGTATAGTCCGTGGAATTCTCCAGGCCAGAATACTGGAATTGGTAGCCTTTCCCTTCTCCAGGGGATCTTCCCGACCCAGGGATAGAACCCAGGTCTCCTGCATAGCTGCTGCTGCTGCTAAGTCGCTTCAGTCGTGTCCAACTCTGTGCGACCCCATAGACAGCAGCCCACCAGGCTCCTCTTTCCCTGGGATTCTCCAGTCCTATCTGACTCTGTGCGACCCCGTAGACAGCAGCCCACCAGGCTCCTCTTTCCCTGGGATTCTCCAGTCCTATCTGACTCTGTGCGACCCCATGGACAGCAGCCCACCAGGCTCCTCTTTCCCTGGGATTCTCCAGTTCTATCTGACTCTGTGCGACCCCATGGACAGCAGCCCACCAGGCTCCTATGTCCACAGGATTCTCTAAGCAAGAATACTGGAGTAGGTTGCCATTTCCTTCTCCACTCCTGTATAGCAGATGGATTCTTTACCAGCTGAGCAACAAGGGAAGCCCAAGAATAGTGGAGTGGGTAGTCTATCCCTTCTCCAGCATATCTTCCCAACCCAGGAATCGAACAGGGGTCTCTTGCATTGCAGGCAGATTCTTTACCAACTGCATAGGGGAAATTTGGACAAAGAGACATAAGCATAGTAGGAAGATGATATGAAGAGATGTAGAGAAAATGGCCATTCCCAAACCAAGGAGGAAGGTTTGGGACATACCCTTCCCCATAGCCCTCAAAAGGAACCCACCCTTTCTACACCTTGGTTTTGAACTTTGAGCCTTTAGAGATGTGAGACAAGAGCAGTAAGAACAAACTAATACAGTGAACAAAAAACAAGATAACAGATACTTTTATGCCTGAAAGAATTGTCTGATCTGGCAAAGGAATGGACTTGCCATAAGGAGACACATTTGACAAGATGAAGAGGAACCGGACAAACTTTTTATATCTGCATCGGCTTGTGTTATGATATAAAACCTAAGTGTCCTGATTGCAAAGATAATCTTTCTGACATTAGAAACCTCCCCTGTGTAAGAGTAGCAGTGGCTAGGGTGAGGCAGGGAAGCAGAAGGAGATGATAGTTTCCAAATAACTGTATCAATGGATCTTGCTGAAGGGATGACCTGACGTAACTCTCCCAGTATTTGACACTAAAAGTGAGCTAACTGGCCCAAATTTTCAGCTATCAAAGTTATCAGTATGTAACCTAATGCAGTAATTTGGGGTGATTGCATGATGCAGGCCACCATGCAAACGGTGAGCAATTAAGTTTAATTCTTTAAAATATTTTATTTACATTTCAGTTTATCCAGACCCACCAAGATTCAAGAATGGAAGCCCAAGAATTGTTAGCAAGTTTTAGAGTGTCTGGTTTCAAGTTTCCCTGAAGAACACAGCTCTTTCTCTTGTGTCCGGGTTGATAAGTATACTGTCTTTGGTCTAATAAACTTCTTTTTAAGGATTTCTTCCCCATTTCCTCACACAATTGGGTATAGGTAAAAGTTAATTTAAAGTTGAGACCTAATAACCAATGCCGTTTAATAATCCTACCTCCATCAATGTGAAAGAGACCTATGACCTATCAAACTTTTTTGATAAATGGAATCATAGCGCACAGATCAGAGCACATGTTTTATCCATGTTGTTACATGTATCAGTAGTTTATTACTTTACATTACTGAGCTACATTCCACTATATAAATATATACAGTGGAATTTGCATGCTCCTGTTTATGGAAATCTAGTTTGTTTCCAAGTTTGAGAGAATATGAGTATGGCTATTATGAAAATTCCTATGTAAATTGTTTTCTGAATTTATATTCTCATTAATATTTGTTAAATATGTAGAACAGAGATCAAATTGCCAACATCCATTGGATCACAGAGAAAGCAATAGAATTACAGAAAAGCATCTACTTCTGCTTCACCGACTATGCTAAAGCCTTTGAATATGTGGATCACAACAAACTGTGGAAAATTCTTAGAGATGGGAATAACAGACCACTTTACCTACCTCCTGATAAATCTGTACACAGGTCAAGAAGCAACAGTTAGAACCAGACATGGAACAACAGAATGGTTCAAAATTGGGAAAGGAGTATGTCAAGCCTCCTTTATTGTCAACCTGCTTACTTAAGCTATATGCAGAGTACATCATGCGAAATGGCCAGTTGGATGAAGCACCTGCTGGAATCAAGATTGCCAGGAGAAACATCAATAACCTTAGATATGCAGATAACACCACCCTTATGTCAGAAAGTGAAGAGGAACTAAAGAGCCTCTTGATGAAGGTGAAATGAGAGTGAAAAGGCTGGCTTTAAAATGCAATATTCAAAAAATGAAGATCATGACATCCAGTCCCATCATTTCTTGGCATATAGATGGAGAAACAGTGGAAACAATGGCTGACTTTATTTTCTTGGGCTCCAAAATCACTGCACATGGTGACTGTACCCATGAAATTAAAAGAAGCTTGCTCCTTTGAAGAAAAGTTACGACCAACTTAGATAGCATATTAAAAAGCAGAGACATTACTTTGCCAACAAATGTTGGTCTTGTCAAGGCTATGGTTTTTCTAGTAGTCATGTATGGTTGTGAGAGTTAGACCATAAAGAAGGCTGAATGCTGAAGAATTGATGCTTTTGAACTGTGGTGTTGGAGAAGACTCTTGAGAGTATCTTGGACAGCAAGGAGATCCAACCAGTCAGTCCTAAAGGAAATCAATCCTGAAGGACTAATGCTGAAACTGAAGCTCCAATACTTTGACCACCTGATATGAAGGGCCGACTCATTGGAAAAGACCCTTATGCTGGGAAAGATTGAAAGCAGGAGGAGAAGGGGATGACAGAAGACCAGATAGATGGATGGTATCACTGATTCAATGGACCTGAGTTTGATCAAGCCCTGAGATATGGATAAGTATGGGAAAGTCTGACATGCTGAAGTCCATGGGGTCACAAAGAGTCAGACATGACTGAGTGACTGAACAAAGACAAATGTAGAACAGGAATTCCTAAATTGCTTAATTTCTTTCAAGAAATTACTAAACTCTTTTCCAAAGCAGTTGTATTACTTTAGAGTACAGACAAAAATATCAGTTTCAGTTACTCCTGCAACCTTTCTGAAATATGATGTTGTCAATTTGTTTTTTTCATTTTAACTTGTGTAGTGGCAATGGCACCCCACTCCAGTACTCTTGCCTGGAAAATCCCATGGATGGAGGAGCCTGGTGGGCTGCAGTCCATGGGGTCGCTACCAGTCTGACACGACTGAGCGACTTCACTTTCACTTTTCACCTTCATGCATTGGAGAAGGAAATGGCAATCCACTCCAGTGTTCTTGCCTGGAGAATCCCAGGGATGGTGGAGCCTCGTGGGCTGCTGTCTATGGGGTCGCACAGAGTGGGACACGACTGAAGTGACTTAGCAGCAGTGATATCTTAGTATAGTTTTAATTTTTATGTCCCTAATGATGTTCAGTACATTTTTATGTTCCTTGGCCACTTGTATATACTATTTTGGAAAATGTTGGTTTGATTCTTCTTCAATTTTTGGAAATCGGCATAGTTGGGCTTCTATTTTTGAAATACAGGTAATGTTTACATATTTTCAATACAAATCTTTTTCAGATATTAGTGTTTCAAATATTCTCTCCCAAAATGTCAATAATTTATTTATTATTTTTATGATATTTCTTTTCTTTTGTGATGATCTGAAAATTTTAATCTTCATACAACCTAACTTTCTTGACAGAAATGTATAGTTTATGCCTACTATATACCATAAGAATTCATTGCCTAACCCAAGGTATCAAAGATTTTTCTCCAGTGTTACATTTAATAAATTGTGTTTTTTAACTCTTATGTTGAGCCTCATAATTCATCACACATTAACATTTCTCACCTGTGATATAAAAATGGGAGGGTGAGATTATTTCTGTAGTAATAGCTCTGTAGTAGTATGTTCCAATACCATATTTGGAAGAGATTTCTCCTTTATGCATCAAATTGTTTTGACCCTTCTTTTATTGCTCTTGTTGGTATTTTATGTACAGATGAGATTTGATTTCCTATTATTGAGCTCCATCATCAAACTCTGGAAGCAAGAGTAAGGGATCAAGTGAAAAAATATATATTAACAGTTTATTAAACTGTTAGTAATATCTTGGGATTTAGGAAGTCTTCACTGCTCCTATACACAAAATTTATCTTCCGCACTTGCTAGGGGAAAGAAAGATTCAAGTAGTAGTTGTTTTAGATATTGGTTTCAGGTATTAGAATTAAAATATAAGAAGGAGAATTTGTTATTCCAAAGTGAGTTTGTCACAGCTGCTTACCTAAATTATTCCTTTATTCTTTAATTTCTTAATCATGTCATATATTTACTTAACCCTATTGTGTAAAAGTAACTAGGTGATGCTGGCTTATAAAAGTTATGAAAGAGCATCTGCTACCCACATGATAGTGTTTATTTTAACTAACCTCTTTGATTATTTTCCCCTAAATTTTTCTTAGGATGTAACTTTTTGCATGACATTTTATCTTTAGAAATGAGTTCTAACACTTAAGAAGACTGTGCCTCCATATGTAGACAGAGTTAATTCAGAGATAAAATGGGATAAAAACAGTAAAAGCGAGTTCCTAAAAGGAGAACAGTATTGCAGAGAACAAGGATACATCTTTCAAGAAGCAGTAATAATCAACAGAATAAAATATTATACACACTAATCAAGCTATGACAAATCTAGACAACATATTAACAAATAGAAACATCACTTTACCAACAAAGGTCCCTCTAGTCAAAGATATGGTGTTTTCAGTAGTCATGTACAAATGTCAGAGTTGGACCATAAAGAAGGCTGAGCTCTGGAGAATTGATGGTTTCAAACTGTGGTGCTGGAAAAGACTTTTGAGAGCCCCTTGGACCTTAAGAAGATCAAATAAGTCAATCCTAAAGGAAAAAGCAAAATGGCTGTCTGGGGAGGCCTTACAAATAGCTATGAAAAGAAGAGAAGCGAAAAGCAAAGGAGAAAATGAAAGATATAAACATCTGAATGCAGAGTTCCAAAGAATAGCAAGAAGAGATAAGAAAGCCTTCTTCAGCAATCAATACAAAGAAATAGAGGAAAACAACAGAATGGGAAAGACTAGGAATCTCTTCAAGAAAATCAGAGATACCAAAGGAACATTTCATGCAAAGATGGGCTCGATAAAGGACAGAAATGCTATGGACCTAACAGAAGCTGAAGATATTAAGAAGAGATGGCAAGAATACCCAGAAGAACTGTACAAAAAAGATCTTCATAACCCAGATAATCACGATGGTGTGATCACTGACCTAGAGCCAGACATCCTGGAATGTGAAGTCAAGTGGGCCTTAGGAAGCATCCCTACAAACAAAGCTATGTGATGAAACAAAGGAGGTGATGAAATTCCAGTTGAGTTATTCCAAATCCTGAAAGATGATGCTGTGAAAGTGCTGCACTCAATATGCCAGCAAATTTGGAAAACTCAGCAGTGGCCACAGGACCGGAAAAGGTCAGTTTTCATTCCAAACCTAAAGAAAGGCAATGCCAAAGAATGCTCCAACTACCGCACAATTGCAGTCATCTCACACGCTAGTAAAGTAATGCTCAAAATTCTCCAACCAGGCTTCAGCAATATGTGAACCGTGAACTTCCTGATGTTCAAGCTGGTTTTAGAAAAGGCAGAGGAACCAGAGATCAAATTGCCAACATCCACTGGATCCTCAAAAAAGCAAGAGAGTTCCAGAAAAACATCTATTTCTGCTTTATTGACTATGCCAAAGCCTTTGACTGTATGGATCACAATAAACTGTGGAAAATTCTGAAAGAGATGGGAATACCAGACCACCTGACCTGCATCTTGAGAAATCTGTATGCAGGTCAGGAAGGAACAGTTAGAACTGGACATGGAACAACAGACTGGTTCCAAATAGGAAAAGGAGTATGTCAAGGCTGGATATTGTCACCCTGTTTATTTAACTCATATGCAGATTACATCATGAGAAACACTGGACTGGAAGAAACACAAGCAGGAATCAAGATTGTGGGGAGAAATGTCAATAACCTCAGAGATGCAGATGACACCACCCTTATTGCAGAAAGTGAAGAGGAACTAAAAAGCCTCTTGATGAAAGTGAAAGAGGAGAGTGAAAAAGTTGGCTTAAAGCTCAACATTCAGAAAAAGAAGATCATGGCATCTGGTCCCATCACTTCATGGGAAATAGATGGGGAAACAGTGGAAACAGAGTCAGACTTTATTTTTCTCGGCTCCAAAATCACTGCAGATGGTGACCGCAGCCATGAAATTAAAAGACACTTACTTCTTGGAAGGAAAGTTATGACCAACCTAGATTGCATATTCAAGAGCAGAGACATTAATTTGCCAACAAAGGTTCATCTAGTCAAGGCTATGGTTTTTCCTGTGGTCATGTATGGATGTGAGAGTTGGATGTGAAGAAGGCTGAGCGCTGAAGAATTGATGCTTTTGAACTGTGGTGTTGGAGAAGACTCTTGAGAGTCCCTTGGACTGTGAGGAGATCCAACCAGTCCATTCTGAAGGAGATCAGCCCTGGGATATCTTTGGAAGGAATGATGCTAAAGCTGAAACTCCAATATTTTGGCCACCTCATGTGAAGAGTTGACTCATTGGAAAAGACTCTGATGCTGGGAGGGATTGGGGGCAGGAGGAGAAGGAGACGACAGAGGATGAGATGGCTGGATGGCATCACCGACTCGATGGATATGAGTCTGAGTGAACTCCCGGATTTGGTGATGGACAGGGAGGCCTGGTGTGCTGTGATTCATGGGGTCGCAAAGAGTCAGACACGACTGAGTGACTGATCTGATCTGAAAGGAAATCAGCCCTGAATATTCACTGGAGTGTTAGGGGAAGCACACTGACCACCCACCGTGGCCAGGCACCATAAAAACCGCTTGCATGAGTTGTTTTAGAACAGGAGGTCCTGGTAAGCAACAGGGAACTAATAAGCTACCACCAACCAGAAGAGTTCAGGAAAGGTCAAAAGCAGACACCATATGTCCAAGAACTTCCCAGAATCTTTCTCTGGCATACATCTTAGCTGAACAAGACGTGCACCATCAGGAAGGACTCTGAGTCAGAATGATTGGCTAAAGATGACTGGGAAACTAATCCCATCACCATAAAACCAGAGACTGCAAGCCATGTGGCATAGCAGTTTTCCTGGGAAGGGAACCCTTACACTACTGCTCTCCACCCAGGGGTCCTTTCCCAATAAAGTCTCTTGCTTTGTCAGCACATGTGTCTCCTCAGACAATTCATTTCTGACTGTTAGACAAGAGCCCAATTTCGGGCCCTGGAAGCGGTCCCTTTTCCTGCAACAGAAGGACTGATGCTGAAGCTAAAGCTCCAATACTCCGGCCACCTGATGTGAAGAGGCAGCTCATTGAAAAAGATTCTGGTGCTGGGAAAGATTGAAGGCAAAAGGAGAAGCAGGCAGCAGAGGATGAGATAGTTGGATGGCATCACTGACTCAATAAACATGAATCTGAGCAAACTCTGGGAGATAGTGAAGGACAGAGAAGCCTGGCATGCTGCATTCCCTGGTGTCACAAAGAGTTGGACACAACTTAGCCATTGAACAAAGAACAACAATAAATAGAAAAAGAATGACTCAATTAAACACACACACACACATTATGAATACAACAGGATAGCATTAGAAAACTCAAATGTAATTTTATGAAGATTATGACAAATGATATCATATGTCACATGTAGGACAGGGGTGAGACACATGACAAAGACTATTCACAAAATCTTTTTTCCAGCAGTGTTCCAGAGACAGTTTGCAAGCCAGCTTCAGTTAAGTCGCTCTGTCATGTCCAACTCTTTGTGACCCAATGGACTGCAGAACGCTGGGCCTCCCTGTCCATCACCAACTCCTGGAGTTTACTCAAACTCATGTCCATTGAGTCAGTGATGCCATCCAACCATCTCATCCTCTGTCATTCCCTTCTCCTGCCTTCAATCTTTCCCAGCATCAGGGTCTTTTCTGAGTCAGTTCTTCACATCAGGTGGTGTCATTCCCTTCTCCTGCCTTCAATCTTTCCCAGCATCAGGGTCTTTTCTGAGTCAGTTCTTCACATCAGGTGGCCAAAGTATTGGAGTTTCAGCATCTGTGCTTCCAATGAATAGTCAGGAATTCAGGACTGATTTCCTGAATTAGGGATGAACTGGTTGGATCTCCATGCACTCCAAGGGACTCTCAAGAGTCTCCTACACCACAGTTCAAAAACATCAATTCTTCGGAGCACAGCTTTCTTTATAGTCCAACTCTCACATCCATACATGACTACTGGAAAAACCATAGCCTTGACTACAGGGACATTTTTTGGCAAAGTAATGTCTCTGCTTTTGAATATGCTGTCTAGGATGGTCAAAACTTTTCTTCCATGGAGCAAGTGTCTTTTAATTTCATGGCTGCAGTCACCATCTGCAGTGATTTTAGAGCCCCCCAAAATATTCTGTCACTGTTTTCACTGTTTCCCGTATATTTGCGAGCTAGCTACTCATTTGATATTTGGAAGGAAATAGCAACCCACTCCAGTGTTCTTGCCTGGAGAATCCCAGGGACAGGGGAGCCTGGTGGGCTGCCGTCTATGGGGTCGCAAAGAGTTGGACACGACTGAAGGGACTTAGCAGTAGCAGTAGTCTTTCTCCAGAAGGAAAAACACAAACACATGAGCTTAAGAAGCTTTGCAACATCTCCTATGAAAAGCCTGACTTTTTCCTAAATACCTGGGAAAATCTTGTGCTTGAGGATATGTGGTATCTTTCTGATTCCCTTAATAGTCTCTTTAAATCTGAGAATTAATAGCAATTTTCTTGACCTTTTCCTCTCTAGCCCTCCCAACAATTTGTAAGCAAATTATTATTTTAATCAGATCAATTATTGCTTAAAATACTTATGGTATTTATTGCTTTTTGACCTAACTGTGAACCCAACTGGAAGTAAAATAAAGTTTATTTAATTGTAGAAAGCAAATGTAAGAAATACTTCTAATAAAAGTAAATGAATAGGTATTTCAACATAACATTTTAATATTAATGGAAGGCAAGATAATCCAAGTAGCTTACAAGTTAACATGCATAATATCAAGCAGACAGTAGGCAAAAATGACCAGTTAAGCAGAGATGCAAGAAAATATGATAATCAGGAAAAATTAATTAACATAAACTGACACCAAAATGATTCAGATATATAAATAGCTAAGAAAAATTTTGTCAACTGTTGACAAAGCATGAATAAACTTTGACGGACAAGATAGACTTGATAAGAAAATACTTGGGGAATCTCAACAGAGAAAAGAAAACTAAAACAACCAAAAAATAATCATTAGACATTCCATAATTGAAAGTACAAAAGATGATACAACAACAACAACAAAAAATTATTTTTTGTTGTTGTTGTTGAGGGGTTTAACACAACAATGGAAATACGAAAAAAAATGGATTTCATGAATTTGAAGGTAAATTACTTAAATTTATTTACTTTGAAGACCAGAAAAAAATAAAAAATAAAAATACTGAAGAACTTTACTGTGTCTCATTGATTTGGGGGACAAAACTAGGAAGAGAGCCCTCACCAGAAGCCAGATTTACGGGACCATGACTATGAACTTACAACACATGAAAAAATCAATATCTGTTGTTTAAGTCACCCAATGAATGATATTTTGTTATGGCAGCCAGAGAAGACTAATACTCCTTATGAAATACACATACTGGAAATATTTCATAAAACTAAAAAATTAATTATGTGTTAATAATTATGTGAGTGGAAATATGTGCAAAACTGCATTTTTTTTGTTATTCTAATTTCTGGGTTAAAAAATATATGTAACATAAATCCACCCCCTTGTCAAAACTTTAAGTGTACAGTAAAGTGCTGTCTTGCTTGACAGAAACACTGTACCCATTGAACAGAAGCTCATCATTCTACTGTTGACTCACATCTTTGGCAACAACAATTCTACTTTCTGCTTCTATGAACTTTGACTATTTTTGATACCCCTTTTAAGTGAAATCATGCATTGTTTTAGCATATGACTGGATTCCTCCATTTTTAAGGCTAAATGATATTCCATTGCATGTGTATATCATATTTTCTTTATTCATTCATTAACTGATGGATATTTAGGTTGACACAAAAATGACCAACAAGCATATTAAAACATGCTCAACATCATGAATCATCAGGGAAATGCAGAGCAAAACTAAGGAAATATTACCTCATCCATGTTCGGATAGCTGTTATTATAAAACCATTGGAAACAATGAACGGTTGTGAGGATATGGAGAATTTATAACCCCTGTGCACTGTGGTGGAAATGTAAAATGGTGCAGCCACTATTTAAAATAGAATGGAGATTCCTCAAAACAAAACTAAAAATAAAACTAACATATAATCCAGCAATCCCACTTCTAGGTATTTCTCCAAAAAGAATTGAAAACAGGATATGCACACTTCCATTTTCACTGAAGCATTATTCATAATAGCTAAAAGATGCTTCTGCTAAGTCGCCTCAGTCGTGTCTGACTCTGTGTGACCCCATAGACGGCAGCCCACCAGGCTCCCCGTCCCTGGGATTCTCTAGGCAAGAACACTGGAGCGGGTTGCCATTGCCTTCTCCAATGCATGAAAGTGAAAAGTGAAAGGGAAGTCACTCAGTCATGTCCGACTCTTCCCGACCCCATGGACTGCAGCCTACCAGGCTCCTCCGTCCATGGAGTTTTCCAGGCCAGAGTACTGGAGTGGGTTGCCATTGCCTTCTCCAAAAAGATGAAAAAAGTCTATATATTTAACTGTACATTTTTGAAACTGTTGTATGTAAATCCTCTGTAGACATTATTTTATATAAAGTTTCTCTCCTTCCAAAGATTTGTGCATCAGAAATGACTTCATTTTCTGTTGAAACTTTCTTAATATGAAAGATTTAGAAGATGAAATATATGATTGAAAGATGACTTTTAAATACATGAAAGCACAGGTTTAAATAGAAGCAAAATTTGTGGCTATCCTAATGTACCACATGCCATAAGTTCTAAGCTTATTTTTTTTTCTCAAAATATACAAAGCTCCATATGTCTTATAATTACCATTCTACATGGTTCAGTAATTTAATTATCGTTTATGCAAAGAATAGAGCTTTAGATTTTATGTGTGTACAAACAACCGATGTACTGATATCTAACTTATACATTGATATAGATATATGCTATAGAAATGATTGATTGTATTTGTGAACTGCACTAATATTTTCCATTTTTTTGCCTTAGTTTGCTGCATGTAAGTTCTGTCAGTCTCACTGTCATGGAAACATTGATTCCCCATTGTAATCACTGCTGGTGTAAAACACAGCTGCCTAACAAATGTACACTGGAATGGTCTGCTTTTAGCATCTGTTAAATCTCAGCACAGTGTTTAACTGCTCGTTTTAGAGAGCATCAATCATGGAAGAGTGAGACAGAATTAAAGAGTTTAGCCCTGCTTGGCTCCCTTTGTATCTAATTTAGGCATGTATGACCCATTGCATTCATTGTTGTGCTTACAACAGCTGTTTCTTATTATTAAGAAAAGCAGCTTTGCGTGCAGAACATAAAACAATAAATGTTAGCCATGTGGATACAGTACATTTGCTTCTCAGGGTTATAAATATACACTTAATAAGAAAGTAAGGTGATGCTCACCGTAGTTCACAGAGAACAAATGGTACCACTTCAGGCAATAAAGTCTAACACCTCCTGATCAAAAAAACCCCAAATACTGAACTAACAATTCCTATCACTGCAAAAATAATTGTAATGAATAAAATTATGAGCCAGAATGGATCGGGTGCTTCAGAATTATGCTTCAGAAAGATCATCTTTAATGATTTTTCCTAGAATTCCAACTAATTTAACTTCTAGACTATTAAGTATAGAAATTATAAAAGCGTTATATGAATACAAGGATTTATGCTTCAAACAATGCACTTAATTTTATGTATATGTCTGTATATTTACAGAAACATTTTGAAAACACTTTTTTTCAGTATTTTGCCCATTTTTCAATGTGAAACTTTAATGCTTTAATAATGGTAACAAATAACTACATTATTAAACTACCATTTAATAATGGTAACAGATAAGTACTAGGTTGAAAATTAATCCTATACTTCTGTAATTTCTTTCAAGTTGAAAGTTCATATATTAAAAATCCTAGAGGTGACTTAAGGACTTCCCTAATTAGTAAACTTATCAGTAGTAGAGGTCAAAATAAAAACTATGTCATCAAAATTATGACAAATTTTTAAAAGACTATTTTCTGCATTATATTTTATGTAATCTCTCAAACTAAAGTTCAATTTGTTTCTAAGTGGATTTTGCTGATTCTGATTGATGAGGTGCCTATATAAGAAAATGTTTCCTTTTACTTTTTAGTAAAAATTTGCACAGCTACAAAGAGCTTCCCTGGTGGCTCAGATGGTAAAGCATCTGCCTGCAATACAGGAGATCTGAGTTCCATCCCTGGGTTGGGAAGATCTCCTGGAGAAGGAAACGGCAACCCACTCCAGTATTCCTGCCTGGAGAATCCCAGGGATGAAGGAGTCTGATATACTACAGTCCATGGGGTTGCAAGAGTCGGACATGACTGAGCGACTTCACTTCACTTCAAGGAGTTCAATAAGTTAATAAATAATTTTCTTTATTTTTTGACCAAATGATAATCTCCAGCAGTCTTTTGTTTGAGTTTTTTTTTTTTTTTTTAATTTGCTTATCCAAATTACTTCTCTGTACCCTTTTAGGGTAATAGTTTATCTTTTAAAATGTCCAAAATACCTCATTTGTTACACTTTATTTTTTCATTTACTTTCTCTATACAGACCTATGATGGGAATATTTGAAATCTTTACATTTTGGCTTCAGAATCTCTGTAATACACTACTGGTATGTAGTCTGTGAACTCTTCAAAACCAAGGACTATGTGAAACCTTGGGTCATAGTGGACTGAAAGTAAAAATGAAGTCATGTGACAGCAAAGTTTATCTTTTTGCAACTATTATTACAAATAATAGTTCCTCTCCATGTGCTCTTTTCTTGTCTTTCAGAGCCTAAAGGGTTTGTTTAATGAGTGTCATAAGAAAAACCTCTTCCTCTGGTCAGATGCCTATTATCCACACAGAACCTGGGTTTTGTCCCTCCGCCTACCAAAGTCCTCTGTTCCTGGACTTACACTGGGCTGAAGAGAATAGTCTACCTCCACCTTCCAAAATCTTCATATCATCCTCTCTTATATTGTTGCCCAAATAATGCTACTTTTCCATTCCAACGTCTCACAGAAGTTCGTTTAAAAACAGTTGCATCATTTTTAAGTTGTTGCACCTTTCTCTTCCCCTAATTCAGTTTTGAGTTTATAATGCTGGGATAATGACACATTTAAATGAGAAACATGAAGCTTTATCCCTTTGGAAAAAAGGAAGCAGACCACTGAGAGAGCTTTATTAAATTATTTTCCTTCTGACGGCTAGGACTTTTATTTATTTATTTGTTTTACTAGATATTATTTCTTACTTAATGTCACTTCCACTCTCCTATCCTCTCCCACAAGAATAATCTACATTCTTTATACAAAGCATATCCTGGTGACTCACCAGAGTTTCTAGACATGTACTGTGGATTCAAGTTGGCAGTGTCTGCTACACATTCAGTTCACCGCTGTTGTTCCCACAGCACCAGGTGAATGCGTGTTTGTGTTCAGTTGCCAAGTTGTGTCTAACTCTTTGTGACCCCATGGACTGTGACACACCAGGCCTCCCTGTTCTCTCACCATCTCCTGGAGTTTGTCCAAGTTCATGTCCATTGAATTGATGATGCCATCCAACCATCTCATCCTCTGTTACCCTCTTCTCCTTTTGCCTTCAGTCTTTGCCAACATCAGGATCTTTTCCAGTGAGCTGGCTGTTCGCATCAGGTAGCCTAAGTATTGGTGCTTCAGCTTTAGCATCAGTCCTTCCAATGAGTATTTAGGGTTGATTTCTATTAGGATTGACTGGTTTGATCTCCTTATTTTTGAAGGGACTCTCAAGAGTCTTCTCCAGCATCACAGTTTGAAAGCATCAATTCTTTGATGCTCTGCTTTACTTGTGGTCCAACTCTGATATCCATACATTACTACTGGAAAGATCACAGCCTTAACTATACAGACCTTTGTCAGCAAAGTGATGTATTTATTTTTTAATGCACTGTCTAGGTTTGTCATAGCTTTTACGCCAAGAAGCAATCATCTTCTAATTTCATGGCTGCAATCAACATCTGCAGTGATGTTAGAGCCCAAGAACAGGAAATTTGTCACTGCTTCCACTTTCTCCTCTTCTATTTGCCATGAAGTGATGGGACTGGATGCTATGATCTTAGTTTTGTTTTCAGTATTGAGTTTTATGCCAGGTATTTCACTCTCCTCTTTCACCCTCATCAAGAGGCTCTTAGTTCCTCTTCACTTTGTGCCTTTAGAGTGGTGTCATCTGCATATATGAGACTGTTGATATTTCTCCTGGAATTCTTGATTCCAACTTGACTTTCATCCAGCCTGGCATTTGGCATGATGTGTTCTGCATATAAGTTAAATAATAAACAGCCTTGTCATATTCCTTTCTCAATTTTTAACCAGTCAGTTGTTCCTTATAAAGTTCTAACTGTTGCTTCTTGACCCTCATACAGGTTTCTTAGGAGACAGGTAAGATGGTGTGGTATTCCCATCTCTTTAAGACTTTTCCAAAGTTTGTTATGATCCACATAAAGGATTTAGCATAGCCAATGAAACAGAAGTAGATGATTTTCTGGAATTCCTTTGCTTGCTTTATGATCCAGTGAATTTGATCTCTGGTTCCTCTGGCTTTTCTAAATTCAGTTTGAACACCTGGAAGTTCTCGGTTCACAAGCTGCTGAAGCCTAGCTTGAAGGATTCTGAGCATAATCTTACTAGCATGGGAGATGAGTGTAATTGTCCAGTAGTTTGAACATTGTTTCAGTTCAGTTCAGTTCAGTCGCTCAATCATGTCCGACTCTTTGCCACCCAACGAATCGCAGCATGCTAGGCCTCCCTGTCCATCACCAACTCCCGGAGTTCACTCAGACTCACGTCCATCGAGTCAGTGATGCCATCCAGCCGTCTCATCCTCTGTCATCCCCTTCTCCTCCTGCCCCCAATCCCTCCCAGCATCAGAGTCTTTTCCAATGAGTCAACTCTTCACCTGAGGTGGCCAAAGTACTGGAGTTTCAGCTTTAGCATCATTCCTTCCAAAGAAATCCCAGGGCTGATCTCCTTCAGAATGGACTGGTTGGATCTCCTTGCAGTCCAAGGGACTCTCAAGAGTCTTCTCCAACACCACAGTTCAAAAGCATCAATTCTTCAGCCCTCAGCCTTCTTCACAGTCCAACTCTCACATCCATACATGACCACAGGAAAAACCATAGCCTTGACTAGACGGACCTTCGTTGGCAAAGTAATGTCTCTGCTTTTGAATATGCTATCTAGGTTGGTCATAACTCTCCTTCCAAGGAGTAAGCGTCTTTTAATTTCATGGATGCAGTCACCATCTCCAGTGATTTTGGAGCCAAAAAAAATAGTCTGACACTGTTTCCACTGTTTCCCCATCTATTTCCCATGAAGTGATGGGACCCGATGCCATGATCTTCGTTTTCTGAATGTTGAGGTTTAAGCCAACTTTTTCACTCTCCACTTTCACTTTCATCAAGAGGCTTTTGAGTTCCTCTTCACTTTCTGCCATAAGGGTGGTGTCATCTGCATATCTGAGGTGATTGATAACCCGGCAATCTTGATTCCAGCTTGTGTTTCTTCCAGTCTAGCGTTTCTCATGATGTACTCTGCATAGAAGTTAAATAAGCCAGGGTGACAATATACAGCCTTGACATACTCCTTTTCCTATTTGGAACCAGTCTGTTGTTCCATGTTCAGTTCTAACTTTTGCTTCCTGACCTGCATACAGATTTCTCAAGAGGCAGGTCAGGTGGTCTGGGATTCCCACCTCTTTCAGAATTTTCCAGTTTAATGTGATCCACACAGTCAAAGGCTTTGGCATAGTCAATAAAGCAGAAATAGATGTTTTTCTGGAACTCTCTTGCTTTTTCCATGATCCAGCGGATGTTGGCAATTTGATCTCTGGTTCCTCTGCCTTTTGTAAAACCAGCTTGAACGTCAGGAAGTTCACGGTTCACATATTGCTGAAGCCTGGCTTGGAGAATTTTGAGCATTACTTTACTAGCATGTGAGATGAGTGCAATTGTGCAGTAGTTTGAGCATTCTTTGGCATTGCCTTTCTTTAGGATTGGAATGAAAACAGACTTTTCCAATCCTGTGGCCACTGCAGAGTTTTCCAAATTTGCTGGCATATTGAGTGCAGCACTTTCACAGCATCATCTTTCAGGATTTGAAATAGCTCAACTGGAATTCCATCACCTCTACTACCTTTGTTCATAGTGATGCTTTCTAAGGCCCACTTGACTTCACATTCCAGGATGTCTGGCTCTAGGTCAGTGATACAGCCCTTTTTGGGAACTAGAATGAATACTGACCTTTTCCAGTCCAGTGGCCACTGCTGGATTTTTCAAACTTGCTGACATATTGAGTACAACACTTTAACAGGATCATCTTTTAAGATTTTAAATACCTCTGCTGGAATATCATCATCTCCACTAGCTTTATTAGCCATAGTGATGCCTAAGACCCACTTGACCGCACACTCCAGAATGTCTGGTTTGGGTGGGTGACCACACCATTGTGGTTATCCAGTTCATTAAGATCTTTTTGTACAGTTCTCTGTATTCTTGTCATCCCTTATTTATTTCCTCTGCTTCTATTATGTTTTTAACATTTCTGTCCTTATTGGCCATCTTTGCATGTTCCTTTGATGTTTCCAATTTTATTGAGGAGGTCTATAGTCTTTCCCTTTCTATTGTTTCCCTGTATTTTATTGCATTGTTCATTGAAGAAGGCCTTCTTTTCTCTCCTTGCTATTCTGTGGAACTCTATATTCAGCTGGGTGTACCCTTCCTTTTCTCCCTTGCTTTTCACTTCTCTTCTTTCCCTAGGTATTTATAAAGCCTCTTCACACATCTACTTTGCCTTCTTGCATTTCTTTTTCTTTGGGATGATTTTGTTCACTGCCTCCTGTACAATATTATGAACCTTTGTCCATAGTTCTTCAGGCACTCTGTTTACTAGATCTAATCTCTTGAATCTATTTGTCACCTCCACTGTAAAATCATAGAAGATTTGATTTAGGTCATATCTGACTGGCCTACTGGTTTTATCCACTTTCTTTAGTTTAATCCTGAATTTTGCTATAAGGAGCTGATGATTTGAGCCACAGGCAGCTCCAGGTCTTGTTTTTGCTGACTGCATACAGCTTCTTCAGCTACAAAGAATCTAATCAATGTGATTTCTGTATTGACCATTTGGTGATTTCCATGTGTAAAGTCGTCTTTTGTGTTGTTGAACAAGGGTATTTGCTATGACCAGTGCATTCTTTCATCAGAATTCTGCTAGCCTTTGCACTGCTTCATTTTGTACCCCCAAGGAAGGACAAACTTGCTTGTTTCTCCAGTTATCTCTTGAATTCCTACTTTTGCATTCCGATCACCTGTGATGAATCAGTTCAGTTCAGTTCAGTCACTCAGTCGTGTCCGACTCTTTGCAACCCCATGAATCGCAGCACGCCAGCCCTCCCTGTCCATCACCAACTTCCGGAGTTCACTCAGACTCACGTCCATCGAGCCAGTGATACCATCCAGCCATCTAATCCTCTGTCGTCCCCTTCTCCCCTTGCCCCCAATCCCTCACAGCATCAGAGTCTTTTCCAGTGAGTCAACTCTTCACATGAGGTGGCCAAAGTACTGGAGTTTCAGCTTTAGCATCATTCCTTCCAAAGAAATCCCAGGGCTGATCTCCTTCAGAATGGACTGGTTGGATCTCCTTGCAGTCCAAGGGACTCTCAAGAGTCTTCTCCAACAACACAGTTCAAAAGCATCAATTCTTCAGCGCTCAGCCTTTTTCACAGTCCAACTCTCACATCCATACATGACCACAGGAAAAACCATAGCCTTGACTAGACGGACCTTCGTTGGCAAAGTAATGTCTCTGCTTTTGAATATGCTATCTAGGTTGGTCATAACTTTACTTCCAAGAAGTAAGAGTCTTTAGGACATCTTTTTTTGGTGTTAGCTCTAAGAGGTCTTGTAGGTCTTCATAGAACTGATTAACTTCATCTTCTTCAGTGGTTTGGGCATAGACTTGGATTACTGTGAATGGTTTGCCTTGGAAATGAACTGAGATCATACTGTCATTTTTGAGATTGTACCCAAGTACTGCATTTAAGGTTCTTTTGTTGATTATGAGGGTTACTACATTTCTTCTATGGGATTCTTGCACACATTAGTAGATATTATGGGCATCTGAATTAAATTCACCCATTTCTCTTCATTTTAGTTCACTGATTCTTTTTGTTTGTTTGTTTGTTTATTTTTTTTTATTTTATTTTTAAACTATACATAATTGTATTAGTTTTGCCAAATATCAAAATGAATCCGCCACGGGTATACATGTGTTCCCCATCCCGAACCCTCCTCCCTCCTCCCTCCCCATACCATCCCTCTGGGCCGTCCTAGTGCACCAGCCCCAAGCATCCAGCATCGTGCATCGAACCTGGACTGGCAACTCGTTTCCTACATGATATTTTACATGTTTCATTGCCATTCTCCCAAATCTTCCCACCCTCTCCCTCTCCCACAGAGTCCATAAGACTGTTCTATACATCACTGTCTCTTTTGCTGTCTCGTACACCGGGTTATTGTTACCCTCTTTCTAAATTCCATATATATGCGTTAGTATACTGTATTTATGTTTTTCCTTCTGGCTTACTTCACTCTGTATAATAGGCTCCAGTTTCATCCACCTCATTAGAACTGATTCAAATGTTTTCTTTTTAATGGCTGAGTAATACTCCATTGTGTATATGTACCACAGCTTTCTTATCCATTCATCTGCTGATGGACATCTAGGTTGCTTCCATGTCTTGGCTATTATAAACAGTGTTACGATGAACATTGGGGTACACGTGTCTCTTTCCCTTCTGGTTTCCTCAGTGTGTATGCCCAGCAGTGGGGTTGCTGGATCATAAGGCAGTTCTGTTTCCAGTTTTTTAAGGAATCTCCACACTGTTCTCCATAGTGGCTGTACTAGTTTGCATTCCCACCAACAGTGTAAGAGGGTTCCCTTTTCTCCACACCCTCTCCAGCATTTATTATTTGTAGACTTTTGGATTGCAGCCATTCTGACTGGTGTGAAATGGTACCTCATAGTGGTTTTGATTTGCATTTCTCTGATAATGAGTGATGTTGAGCATCTTTTCATGTGTTTGTTAGCCATCTGTATGTCTTCTTTGGAGAAATGTCTATTTAGTTCTTTGGCCCATTTTTTGATTGGGTCATTTATTTTTCTGGAATTGAGCTGCAGGAGTTGCTTGTATATTTTTGAGATTAGTTGTTTGTCGGTTGCTTCATTTGCTATTATTTTCTCCCATTCTGAAGGCTGTCTTTTCACCTTGCTAATAGTTTCCTTTGATGTGCAGAAGCTTTTAAGGTTAATTAGGTCCCATTTGTTTATTTTTGCTTTTATTTCCAATATTCTGGGAGGTGGGTCATAGAGGATCCTGTTGTGATGTATGTCGGAGAGTGTTTTGCCTATGTTCTCCTCTAGGAGTTTTATAGTTTCTGGTCTTACGTTTAGATCTTTAATCCATTTTGAGTTTATTTTTGTGTATGGTGTTAGAAAGTGGTCCAGTTTCATTCTTTTACAAGTGGTTGACCAGATTTCCCAGTTCACTGATTCTTGTCATCTCCTACATGACCACGTTCAATTTACCTTGATTCATGGACCTAATATTTCATGTTCCTTTGCAATACTATTCTTTACAACATCAGATTTTACTTTCATCAACAGACACATCCACAAGTGAGTGTCATTTCTGCTTTGTCTCAGGCACTTCATTCTTTCTGGAGCTATTTTTTTAGCTCCAGAGTAGAAAGGTATTCTTTCTAGAGTAATTGTCCTCTGCTTTTCCCCAATAGCATATTGGACACCTTCCCACCTGGGGGACTCAACTTTTGGTGTCATATCTTTTTGCTTTTTTATACAGTTCATGGGGATCTTGTAGCCAGAATACTAGAGTGAATACCTATGTTAAATACATGGGTAGCAAAATAAAATGTTTTATATTAAAATCACTTTAAATAATAAGACAATTGTTTATACTAAAGCAAGAGTTGTTTATAGTATCGGCTAATATAAATTCATTCCCATATTTACAAAACTTCTATTGATACCCATAGTATATGCTATGCACCATATTAGACCATAGAGAAATCATGGTTAATACACATTCTATAAGGAGTATGGAATTCAAAGTCTAGTGGAAGAAACAAACATTAAACATGTGAACAAATGCTAAAGTAAATATTGACAATTTTTTAAAGTTCTCTGAAGGAATAATGATAGCCTAATGAGAAGAATAAAGCAATTGAGAGTATGAGGTGGTCAGCTAAAACATCCTGTCTGATTAAAAAAAAAAAAAATGAAGTTATGAAAAGAATGGAAGGGAAACCATTGAAAAGTAAAGTGAAAGTGTCAATCACTTAGTTGTGTCTGACTCTTTGCAGCCCTGTGGACTATAGACCACCAGGCTCCTCTGTCCATGGGATTCTCCAGGCAAGAATACTGGAGTGGGTTGCCACTTCCTTCTCCAGGGGATCTTCTCAAACCCAGAACTGAACCTGGATCTCCCAGGCATGAATGCTCTGAGGCAGGAAAGACCTTGATAGGTTCAACCATGAGACAATGAATGGTGTGCATATAAGTGTAGAACATGGAAGAAGGAAGGGAAGGGCCAGTCCAGGCAGAGCCTTGTAGAAGCTGAGAAGAAGTTTGGGTTTTTTTGACTTCACAATAGGACTACATGATATATTTTAAGCAAAAATATATATATAATATTATTTTATTTGTTTTGCATTTATTATGTAACCAAATATATTTGACAGTGTGTCATATATTATAAGGGGCTTCCTTGGTGACTCAGACAGTAAAGAATCAGCTTGTAATGCAGGAGACCCAGGTTTGACCCTCGGGTTGGGAAGATCCCCTGGAGAAGGAAATGGAAACCCACTCCAGTATTCTTTCTTGGAAAATTCCATGGACAGAGAAGCCTGGTGGGCTACAGTCCATGGGGACACAAAGAATCAGATACAACTGAGCAACTAACACTTTTCTTCATATATGATAATGCTGCTGCTAAGTCACTTCAGTCGTGTCCAACTCTGTGTGACCCCCATAGACGGCAGCCCACTAGGGTCTGCAGTCCCTGGGATTCTCCAGGCAAGAACTCTGGAGTGGGTTGCCATTTCCTTCTCAATACATGAAAGTGAAAAGTGAAAGTGAAGTCGCTTAGTGGTGTCCGACTCCCAGCGACCCCATGGACTGCAGCCCACCAGGCTCCTCCGTCCATGGGAGTTTCCAGGCAAGAGTACTGGAGTGGGGTGCCAGGGCCTTCTCCGATATATGATAATATGCATACTTAAAAAGCGATATCCATCTTTGACCATAGAACTTAAAATATATACCCATAATTTGGAAAAAGGATTGTGACTTACATTTTTACCAATCTCTAAGTGAGCTTATATGTCACTGTACCTTAATATTTTAAACTAGAGTTCATTATGAATGCTCTTAAGTACATAGGAAATTTCAAATACAACATTCCAGAATATTCATTTTTAAGTTCATTTCTGTAAAGTGCTTTATGTGAATGGATGTCTTCTGCAAAATACACCATGAATTTTCAGTGAAATGAAGTTCCATGTTTGCTTAGCAGCATTATTTTATAAAGAAAAGTTTTTCCTTTGCCCCTCTGTTACCTTTTAAGTATTATTTTGTTTTAGGGTAAGTACAGACTTGTATATTCTTTTTTGGACATCAGTATGTTGGAATTTATTTCTGTCATTATCCATTTTGAAGCTCATTTTCTGCTAGTGGGAGCTGTTTAATCTGGCTCCTGTGTGTTTTTGCCAGATTTCCATTAGTCTCAGAGCATTTTCTTCACTTTATTGGACAATTAGATATTTTACCTTACTTTGAAATGCTCTTGACCCAGAACAATAACCAATTATTTCTAAAAGAAGCACTTGTTTTTTTTGTTCATCTGGTTTGTTGGTTGGTTGCTTTTTTTTTTTTTTTTTTGTCAGTAGGGAATAGTATTTAGAGTGGGCATAGAATATGCCCATTGCTAATGAGGAGTCCCTCTTTCTTGTTTTTTTAACAATGACTTAGCCTTGATGCCGTTAATTACAGTTCAACATAATTTTCCTTTCATCTCCCTTCCCGGAGTCTGTATCTCTCTTTATCCAGAGTAAGAACAGTTGTTCCTGAAAATATAAATATCCTTATTTTCTACTCTCACAAAAAAATTTAACTTGAGTTTTAGATATATGATAATAACATGATTGTAAGTTCAGAGTTGTGGGAAAAGATATAGTCACAAAAGTTGAGTCCACGTTTTTATCACTTTCAAACTTACTCCTGTAAACACCTAATTTCATTAGTTTTGGAAGTCTTTTGTTCCTGCATAAATTCTTCAAAACAAACCTTATTTGTATTTTTTACATAAAAAGTAACCTAGTATATATACTGATAGACCTTGTTTATAAACTCTATAGACTAGAAAACATACCATATAAGTTCACAGAGATATTTTAAATATTTTTATAGCTGCATAGTATTCTCATTACACTACAACAAAACTGCATACACGTTTTCATAAATGCAATTTTAATAGTATTATGTTTCATTATAGATTTATGTATTTTTCCAGTCAATGATCTATGTATGTTATTGGATTATTTCTAACATATTGCTTCAAAATTCTATTTGTGAATGTATTTGTGCCTGTATTTTGCTTTTGATATTATGTCATTGTTTATTTATTTTCAAGTTAGTGAATATGTGTCTTTAGGGAAAATTCATAAAAATGAGATTGCTGAGCAAATAAACAAAATAAATGTGTTTTATAAGATTTTATTCAAATCTCCATATGGATTTTATCATTGTTCACTTTCTGTGTATGAAAGTGTTTTTACCCTCACAGTCTTGTCAATCTTGCCTTCTTTAATCATCATGAAGAATAAGCTTCATACAACACGAAATATATATTTTTTTATTTTTTAACAGATTTTTGAAGTATAATTAATATGTCTAAATCAATGAAACTACACCATGCCCATGAGGCAACCCAAGGTGGGCAGGTCATGGTGGAGAGATCTGACAGAATGTGGTCCACTGGAGAAGGGAATAGCAAACCACTTCAGTATTCTTGCCTTGAGAACCCCATGAACAATATGAAAGGCAAAATGATAGGATACTGAAAGAGAAACTCCCCAGGTCAGTAGGTGCCCAATATGCTACTGGAGATCAGTGGAGAAATAACTCCAGAAAGAATGAAGGGATGGAGTCAAAGCAAAAAGAACACCCAGCTGTGGATGTGACTGGTGATAGAAGCAAGGTCCGATGCTGTGAAGAGCAATATTGCATAGGAACCTGGAATGTCAGGTCCATGAATCAAGGCAAATTGGAAGTGGTCAAGCAAGAGATGGCAAGAGAGAATGTCGACATTCTAGGAATCAGCAAACTGAAATGGACTGGAATGGGTGAATTTAACTCAGACGACCATTATATCTACTACTGCAGGCAGGAATCCCTCAGAAGAAATGGAGTGGCCATCATGGTCAACAGAGTCCGAAATACAGTACTTGGATGCAATCTCAAAAACGACAGAATGATCTCTGTTCGTTTCCAAGGCAAACCATTCAATATCACAGTAATCCAAGTCTATGCTCCAACCAGTAATGCTGAAGAAGCTGAACAGTTCTATGAAGACCTCCAAGACCTTTTAGAACTAACACCCAAAACAGATGTCCTTTTCATTATAGGGGACTGGAATGCAAAAGTAGGAAGTCAAGAAACACCTGGAGTAACAGGCAAATTTGGTCTTGAAATACAGAATGAAGCAGGGCAAACTCTAATAGAGTTTTGCCAAGAAAATGCACTGGTCATAACAAACACCCTCTTCCAACAACACAAGAGAGGACTCTATACATGGACATCACCAGATGGTCAACACCGAAATCAGATTGATTATATTCTTTGCAGCCAAAGATGAGGAGGCTCTATACAGTCAGCAAAAAGAAGACCAGGAGCTGCCTGTGGCTCAGACCATGAACTCCTTATTGCCAAATTCAGACTTAAATTGAAGAAAGTAAGGAAAACCACTAGACCATTCAGTCTAAATCAAATCCCTTATGATTATACAGTGGAAGTGAGAAATAGATTTAAGGGCTGAGATCTGATAGATAGAGTGCCTGATAAACTATGGAATGAGGTTCATGACATTGTACAGGAGACAGGGATCAAGACCATCCCCATGGAAAAGAAATGCAAAAAAGCAAAATGGCTGTCTGGGGAGGCCTTACAAATAGCTGTGAAAAGAAGAGAAGTGAAAAGCAAAGGAGAAAAGGAAAGATATAAACATCTGAATGCAGAGTTCCAAAGAATAGCAAGAAGAGGTAAGAAAGCCTTCTTCAGCAATCAATACAAAGAAATAGAGGAAAACAACAGAATGGGAAAGACTAGGGATCTCTTCAAGAAAATCAGAGATACCAAAGGAATATTTCATGCAAAGATGGACTCGATAAAGGACAGAAATGGTATGGACCTAACAGAAGCAGAAGATATTAAGAAGAGATGGCAAGAATACCCAGAAGAACTGTACAAAAAAGATCTTCATGACCCAGATAATCACGATGGTGTGATCACTGACCTAGAGCCAGACATCCTGGAATGTGAAGTCAAGTGGGCTTTAGAAAGCATCACTACAAACAAAGCTAGTGGAGGTGATGGAATTCCAGTTGAGCTATTCCAAATCCTGAAAGATGATGCTGTGAAAGTGCTGCACTCAATATGCCAGCAAATTTGGAAAACTCAGCAGTGTCCACAGGACTAGAAAAGGTCAGTTTTCATTCCAATCCCAAAGAAAGTCAATGCCAAAGAATGCTCAAACTACCGCACAATTGCACTCATCTCACACGCTAGTAAAGTAATGCTCAAAATTCTCCAAGACAGGCTTCAGCAATATGTGAACCGTGAACTTCCTGATGTTCAAGCTGGTTTTACAAAAGGCAGAGGAACCAGAGATCAAATTGACAACATCTGCTGGATCATGGAAAAAGCAAGAGAGTTCCAGAAAAGCATCTCTTTCTGCTTTATTGACTATGCCAAAGCCTTTGACTATGTGGATCACAATAAACTGTGGAAAATTCTGAAAGAGTTGGGAATACCAGACCACCTGATCTGCCTCTTGAGAAATTTGCATGCAGGTCAGGAAGCAAAAGTTAGAACTGGACATGGAACAACAGGCTGGTTCCAAATAGGAAAAGGAGTTTGTCAAAGCTGTATATTGTCACCCTGCTTATTCAACTTCTATACAGAGTATATCATGAGAAACACTGGACTGGAAGAAACACAAGCGGGAATCAAGATTGCCAGGAGAAATATCAATAACCTCAGATATGCAGATGACACCACCTTTATGGCAGAAAGTGAAGAGGAACTCAAAAGCCTCTTGATGAAAGTGAAAGAGGAGAGTGAAAAAGTTGGCTTCAAGCTCAACATTCAGAAAACGAAGATCATGGCATCCAATCCCATCACTTCATGGGAAATAGATAGAGCAACAGTGGAAATAGTGTCAGACTTTATTTTGGGGGGCTGCAAAATTACTACAGATGGTGACTGTAGCCATGAAATTAAGACATTTACTCTTTGGAAGGAAAGTTATGACCAACCTAGATAGCACAGTGAAAAACAGAGACATTACTTTGCCAACAAAGGTTCGTCTAGTCAAGGCTATGGTTTTTCCTGTGGTCATGTATGGATGTGAGAGTTAGACTGTGAAGAAGGCTGAGCGCCGAAGAATTGATGCTTTTGAACTGTGGTGTTGGAGAAGACTCTTGAGAGTCCCTTGGACTGCAAGGAGATCCAACCAGTCCATTCTGAAGGAGATCAGCCCTGGGATTTCTTTGGAAGGAATGATGCTAAAGCTGAAACTCCAGTACTTTGGCCACCTCAGGTGAAGAGTTGACTCATTGGAAAAGACTCTGATGTTGGGAGGTATTGGGGGCAGGAGGAGAAGGGGACAACAGAGGATGAGATGGCTGCATGGCATCACTGACTCAATGGACATGAGTCTGAGTGAACTCCGGGAGTTGGTGATGGACAGGGAGGCCTGGCATGCTGCGATTCATGGGGTCGCAAAGAGTCAGACACGACTGAGCGACTGATCTGATCTGATCTGTTCTAATATACAAAAATACCTGCACAGGGACTTTTAGCCTCTGGTTATATATGTAAGTCACCATCCTGTCCTAACAATAAGTAAAAACTGAGCAAATGAAAAATCAACAGCTCTTTTACGATATTTAAGAGAGGTGAGGACACAAGTCAAAGCACTACCCCCAAGACTGGCAAGACAGCGAGAAGACCACAGTGAAGACATAGACTTCCCTGAGCAAAGACTCATGAAAGAAAATTACCCTGGGAGCCAACACCAGAGTGGGAAAATTTATACTGTAGTTTATTGGCAAATTGCTGAGTTTCACTGTAAACAATTCTGAAAGTTAAAAACTCCCAAGACGATTCATTCATAGTCCCTCCCAGCCCATGTCACCCAGTTTTGTGAGATTTACCTCTAAGAGTTTGACCAGGTTCTCACAGTAGATATTGGAGAAAAGTCACCTCATACTTCCACAAGGAAAGAATAGCATTTTAAAAACATGTCAGAGCTCTCTCTCATTCATAACAGGGCCTGCCATCAAGAGAAACCAGTTAATCAGGGCCTAAGCTGCTGGAGTGTTGTCAGAGCCTAACTAATCTGAGGGAAAGCAAACCTTCAACTCCATCCTACACTCGACACTCTCTCCCATCTAAGGGGATAGAAAACTTAAAAACTAAAAACTTACAAATACTGGTGAAGTTCACAGACTAGAGGTGTAGGCTCACTAAATAACTGAGACCAGTGTAAGGTCTATAGGAAGCTTCCCCTCTCTTCAACTCTCTGAACCTCATTACTGAAGGTTTTTTTACAGCAGTTCCTTTATGTGGTACATCCTGTCCAGCTATCAAGAAAAAAAAAAAATGGCAAGACATTCTAAAAAGCAAACAATTCAATTTGAAGAAACACAGAAAACATCAAAACTAGTCGTGGCAGGGATGTTAGAATTATCAGGGTGGGGATTTAATACAACTATGGTTAAGATGCTCATGACTCTAATATAAAGTAGACAACCTGCAAAACAGATAGATATTGTAAGCAGAGAAATGGTAATTCTAAAAAGAGACTGAAAATACTGATAAATCTTAGAGATCAAAAACACTAACAAGATGAAGAATAACTTTATTAGTATACTGGATACAGCTGAAGGAAGAATCTCTGAGCTCAAAGTTATCTCAATAGAAACCTCCAGCTTCTCCTCAGAAATCATGCAAGTGAGAAGAGAGTAAAATAATGTAAAATATTGAGAGAGAAACAAAAACAAAAAACCCACCAACCTAGAAATCTGTACCCTCCAAAATTGTTTCTCCAAATGAAGGAGAAACAAGGACTTTCTCAAACAAAAATTGTAAGTATTTCAGGGAGAATAGCCTTTCAAACAATGTTAAAATGAGTTCTTTGAAGAGGAGGGAAAAAAATAGAGGTCAAAAAACTCAAATCTACATGAAGAAAGGTGGAATACTGAAGAAAGAATGCATGAATATAAAATAAAAACTTCTAATTTTCTTGAGATAATTTATTTAAATAATAATCATAAAGTGTTTTATCATCAACAAATGTACTGGAACACTGGACATCCACATACAAATAATGAAACACAATTCTTATATCCTTCAAAAAATTAACTCTATCATAGGCCTAAATATAAAACAAAAATTTAAAACTCTTAGAAAATAACACAAGAGAAAATCTACATGACCTTGGGTATGGCAATGACTTTTTAGGTATAACCAAAAAGATGTTACCAATGAAAGAAATATTTGATAAGCTGAATTTTATTAAAATAAAAAATTCTGCTCTGTGAAAGATAATGTCAAGAGAATGAGATGACAAATCACAGACTAGAATAATTTATTTGCAGAAGACCCATCCAATAAAGGATCATTATTCAAAATACATAAAGATTTTAAAACTCCCCAATGAGAAAACCCATAACCCAATTTTAATGATGGACCAAAATTTTTAATAAACACTTCATCAAAAAAGATATACAAGTTGTAAATAAGCATATGATAAGATGTTCCACATCAAATGTCACAGAGCAGTGCAAATTAAAATAAAGAGATATCACTACACAAGTATTAGAAGAGCCAATATCCAGAACACTGACAATAATAAATGCTGGTAAGAATATAAAGCAATAGGAACTCATTCTTTGATGGTGGGAATGCAAAATGATACAATCATTGTGGAAGATAGCTTGTTTTTGTTTTTAATGAAACTAAACACACTAATACTATACAATCCAGGAACCATGTTCTGTGTTATTTCCCAAAGGAATTGAAGATTTATGTTCATGTAGAAACCTGCCTATGATTTTTATAACAGTTTTATATATAATTTCTAAAACTTGGAAGCAATCAATATTTCCTTTAGAATGTGAATGGCTAATAAAATGGTATATCCAAACAATGGAGTATTAGTCAGTAGCACTAAAAAAAAGTTATTATTAGGCCATGAAAAGACATAGAGGAAACTTAAATGCACGTTACTAAATAAAAGAAGCCAGTCTAAAAAGGCTACATGTATGACTTCAACAATATGACATAATGCACAATGGAAAACTGTGGAGACAGCAAAATTATCAGTGGTTTCCACAGACCAGAGAGTGGGGAGAAGCAGAGGAAACTTTTAGAGCAGTGAAACTATTCTGTATGGTACTTTAACGATGGATACATGTCATTATACGTTTTTACAAATCCACAGAACATATAACATCAAGGGTATTCCCTAATATAAGCTAAGGACTTTAAGTCTCCTGCACTGGTACGCAGGTTCTTTACCACGAGCACCATGTGGGAAGCCCCTATAATATACTACTGTAGGCTTATCAGCTGTAGCAAATGTAGTGCTCTGATGTAGGGTGTTGTTACATTAACCTTGCAAGTCTGAAATAAGTGTTATGACAATTATACATTTTTCGTATTAGTTCCTTTTAATAAGATCTAGTTATTTGTGCAATTATTCATTTTTATGTTTTGAGCACCTATGGTAGCCAGTGAGATTGGCCAGATCTGTTTGTTTATTAGTACACTTTTTGTTTTGAGGAAATTTGTATCAGGACTCTGTAATCCTTGTAAAATTGCATTGGAAAGCTCTTCACTTAAAAAAAAAAAAAAAAATCCTCCAGAATGTTTTATAGAACACGAGAATGATCTCTTTCTTGAATGCTTGCTCTCTAAAACTGCCTTGGCACTGTCTCCCTTTATAAGTACAAAATTTACTACCTTTTTTACATCTACTGCAGTTATTGATCTCTTGAGGAACTATACTTTTTTTCTAAGCCAATTTTGGAAATGTATATTTTTCCCAGAAAATTGACCATTTGTCTATGTTGTCAGATTTATTACCATAAAGTTGAACACAGCATTTGCCCTTTATACTTATTTACCACTCTTCCTTAAATCTTAAGCTTTGTGTTCTTTTTGTCCCCAATCTTGCTTGTAAATGCCTTTTCCCTTTCTTCTCTAATCACAATTAGCATAGATTTGCTGATTCAATAGTGTCTGTAAAAAACAGGATTTTTAGTTAATGCATTATACAGTTGTTTTCCAATCGATTAATTCCAACTTTATCTATAGCAATCACCCTTTTAATTTCTTTTTGTCTTTGTTACTTAAAATAAAAGCATTTAATACACTATATTTTCCTATGAGTACTGTCTTGGTTCTATCCTCCTGTTTGAGGGTGTATTTGGTTCTTCTCTAATACTGATTACCATTAGATATTTGGTTTTTGGATCAATGATTGTCCTGTATTGTTAATTTCTTATTATTTTAACTGAATTATGTATCTCTTTATAATAGCTTTTTTGTATGAAGGGATGTGAATCTGCCAAGTCTTACTTGAGTGACTTGGCGGCAGGTGAAGTTCAACTGCTGCCGTTTGAAATGAGCCAGCATCACGTCTTCTGGACCAGGAATCTCATTGCTCCTCCCCGGTGTCACTAGCAACCCTGAACATTGCTCTTTCTCTCTGTGTCACCCCACATTACTCATTGCTTCCAACTTCTATTTTGTCCCTTAATATTCCTTCAAATGAAGAATCTAGTTCTTATTTTATGTTCTAAGTCTATGTTGTAAACAGATTGGTCGTAGATAGATGTAGATAGTATGCATGAGTGCTCATGTATACATGTATGTGTCAATGTGTATGTGAGAGCATGTATTTCCTTTTAATGAACCATTAAAATATCTACTTTATAGATTTAGTGATAAATTTTGAGGATAGAGGGGATCAGTATATATAACATATTTAGTGTCTTTCCTATAGTCTGAACCAATGAGAGAGAAAATGGGGGAGGTGTCTCCCATCCAAATACAAATCATGCCTGATCCTGCTTAGCTTCAGAGCTTAGAGAAGACAGGGCACATTCAGGTGGTATGCTATAGACATGGAGATGTCAAAATTTCAAGTTTAGAACTTGCAGATTATATACTTCAGGTGCACAGTCACTATAATTGTATCACTGAATTAAATTGTCTTATCCAACCACTTCAGTACAGGCAGTGTAAAAAAACCATCTTTTGAGGACTTCCCTGGTGTCCAGTGGTTAAAACTTTGCCTTCAAATGAAGGCGATGTAGGTTCATTCCTGGTCAGGAAGCTAAGATCACACATGCCTTGCAGGCAAAAAACAAAAACAAAAAAACATGAGCAATACTATAACAAATTCAGTAAAGACTTTTAAAAAATGGTCTGCATTAAAAAAAAAAAAATCACTGTTCCTCATAGGAAAGAGAATATCTAGAGAAGTAAAACAGCTAATGTGTTATATCATTCGTAAACTTCTCCTCAACTCTGGAGTCTACTTCTGGGGAGACTGTCTTAAGAAAATGCTTCACGAGATGTCTGGGCACTTGATGCAAAGCATATAAAACATGCTATGGTTACTTACTTCATTATTTATCACAATTAGAATATCATGAAAGGATATAATAGTTAATTAGCGTGATAATATTCACTTATTTAAAAATATTTATGGAGCCCACCTCTATTTAGGAGGTATTGCTTATGGAATTACCAAAACAAATACCATAGCCTAAAGTAAGAAACAAGATTGCAGAAGTTTTTCAAAGGATGAGCAAAAAAGGTTCTAATTTTTTTTAATGTTTTTCCACATTCACTCATATTATAAAGTCTAAAAGTATCTGGAGTTAGAGGTTAGAATAAAACTTACTAACAAAGCTTTAAGTTTCACTTCCTCCTCCGGGGCGGGAGATGAGCAGAAGTGAAGCTTTAAGAAAACTCAGTGAACTTTGTTAATGCCCTCATGAAAAGCACAATGGCATGTGAGTCCTATGTGCCTGTGTGTGTGCTAAGTCACTTTGGGCGTGTCCAACTTTTTGTGACCTCATGGACTGTAGCCCACCAGGCTCCTCTGTCCATGGGATTATCCCAGCAAGAATACTGAAGTGGGTTGCCATTTCCTCCTCCAGGGGTCTTCCTCACCCAGTGATCAAACCAACGTCTCCTGCATTGGCAGGTTTTTTTTTTAATCCCTGATCCTTCTGGGAAGCCCATGAGTCCTACAGAGGGGTATCTAAAGGGAAAGCAATGATATAACTAGCAGGTAGAAAAGTATCAGCTTCGGGTGGCTCACCCTCCCAGAGATTGTTGGGATAAAGCATCTGTTTTTACTAAGAACCAGATGTGCGCCATGCCACAAGAGAGTTAGGATGGTTTTGTCTTGAACACAATTGAAGAAAACTATTTTGAGGTATAATAAGCCTTAGCAGAAAGGCAATAAAAGTACCACTACAAACTTTGTAGTTGAACAAAGCCAAAATGACTAAAAGGTATAGAGATAGGTTTGCCCTGTCAAGACATCTTTAGATAACTAACTGCCAGCCCCTGAGTGATTGGCAACATCCATACAACTTTTTAAAAGAGAAAATCCAACTAAAAATCTTTGAAGTCCTGAGTGTTGAGTTATAACTTTACTCTTATATTTGTTCTTTCTTTATACCTCACCCTGAAAATATCATAAACTTGCTTTAGCATGATAAGAAAGGGCAGACCACCCACTTTTTTTTAAAGTCACTCCAGAGGGCAACATTTTTATTAAACAAAATGTGGCTGTTTTCTCAGTACATATGCAGCGTCCAGTTCTGGATCAGAGACTTGGAAGTGTTGGCTGGGAAAAGAGAAAAGCAAACCAATCATCTTTCCCAACAGACTTGAACTGGGAAAGGATCAGGGAATAATTTTCAAGACTGAAAATTTGGCAAACACACTAGACTAAATTTTCTAATGACTTAAACTAGACTGTGTTTTGTGATTTGAAGTCATCAGACACATTTTATTTACCTAAGAGTTGCCTTAAAATTCATGGGTTTTACTAGGCAACTTCCAAGATGGCCCACAGTAATCTTGCCTATTGATATTCATGCCTTTGTATAATTCTGTCCCTTTATTGCAAAACCGATGTGACATCACTACTGAGATTAAGTTCCCAAAGATTCTGAGTTCTGTTTTGCTGGTACATTTTTTCTGACCTCATACATACTCACTCTGATGACGCCAGCTACCTTGTTAAGAACTGTTTCATGGAAAGACCCATGTAACAAGAAAGGGAGGGAAGCCTACTGTCAATAGCTTTTTAGAAACTGAGGCCTATTCAACAGCCTGTACCAAAAAAAAAAATCCTGCTAATGATTAGTAGAATGAACTTGCAAATGGATCCATTCTATCTAAGTTTACAGATGAGACCTCAGTCCTGCCCAACACTATAACTGCACCTTTGTGAAAGACTCAGAGCCTGAAGGCCCAACTGAGCCACGTCTGGATTCCTATCGCACAGAAATGGTGATGTAATAAATATTGTTATTTTAAACCACTAAGTTTGGGACAACCCGTTACAAAACAGTAGACAACTAAACATTAACCCGGCCTTAGTTTTCAACAGCAGAGATGGAAGGATATAATCTAAGAAACTAAATGCAAGCAAACAAACAAACAACAACAACAACAACAAAAAAAAAAACACCAGTGAGGGGCAAAGATTTAAAAAAACAAAGTCTTCTGTTTATACTCTAGGGAACTTGTTCCAATAAATGCAAATCCTACAATGTCTGAATAAAATATATTATCTGATTCCAGCAGCTCACAATTTAAAAAGGGAGATTTGCACCAAGGCTGGATGTCCTGAGAAATAACTAAACATGTATGTAGAGTGGAATTCCAAGGTCCTATTTTTTAGCATTCTTAAACTCCTAGAAGGCTTTGCGTTTTCTTTCTCATCTAGAGCTGACTCCAAATAACAATGAATTGCCTCCATTTAGCAATCATTTCAATATCAGACAGTTGTTATTTTTGTTTCATTGTGCTTTCACATAAAAAAATTCACTCACAGAAACACACCTACACACAAACACACACGTCCCCTCAGGAGAGATTTAAATGTGAAAGACTGTATTGAATGAAATGGTGGTAAGAATAGAAGATATATTTATATTCAAACAACAAACATTGATTTAAACAGGACTTTAAAGAGCAACAATTACAATCGTTACTTCCCTCCCGTAAGAAATTTCTATAACATGCTTTACTGTATATGGTTCTCAATTCCATATCATCTCAGTATTTGCCTAATCAGGCAATTCACCCTGCCATTGCAATTATTTGTCCTTTTTTTACGTAAGAACAAAAAATAAGTTTCCCTAATTTTCCACAAGGGACACTTCAACTCTTCAGTTTCTGAGGACGTAATTAACACTTATACCCTAAAATCTACTTTTCTACCCCTGTGTGTGCTGTGCTTAATAGCTGTTGTGTCCGACTCTTGTAACCCCATGGACTGTAACCCCATAGATTCCTCTGTCCATGGGGATTCTCCAGGCAGGAATACTGGAATGGGTTGCATGCCTTCCTCCAGGGGATCTTTGCCCCCAGGGATTGAACCCAAGTCTCCAGCACTGCAGGACGATTCCTTCCATCTGAGCCACTAGGGAAGCCCATGGTTACTTATTGAAACATTTTCTTATA
The DNA here is from genome assembly GCF_027580195.1 of Bos mutus. NCBI lineage: Eukaryota > Metazoa > Chordata > Mammalia > Artiodactyla > Bovidae > Bos > Bos mutus. The sequence continues at coordinate 58,338,657 of NC_091621.1, read as the reverse complement.
AAAGCATGAAATATGTAGAGTACATCATGAGAAATGCTGGGCTGGAGGAAGCACAAGCTGGAATCAAGATTGTTGGGAGAAATATCAATAACTTCAGATATGCAGAAGACACAATCCTTATCACAGAAAGTGAAGAGGAACTCAAGAGCCTCTTGATTAAAGTGAAAGTGAAGAGTGAAAAAGTTGGCTTAAAGCTCAACATTCAGAAAACTAAGATCATGGCATCTGGTCCCACCACTTCATGGGAAATAGATGGGGAAACAGTGGAAACAGTGTCAGACTTTATCTTTTGGGCTCCAAAATCACTGCACATGGTGACTGCAGCAATGAAATTAAAAGACGCTTACTCCTTTGAAGAAAAGTTATGACCAACCTAGACAGCACATTAAAAAGCAGAGACATTACTTTGCCAACAAAGGTTCATCTAGTCAAGGCTATAGTTTTTCCAGTGGTCATGTATGGATGTGAGAGTTGGACTATAAAGAAAGCTGAGCACCAAAGAATTGATGCTTTTGAACTGTGGTGTTGGAGAAGACTCTTGAGAGTCCCTTGGACTGCAAGGAGTTCCAACCGGTGCTTTCTAAAGGAGATCAGCCCTGGGTGTTCATTGGAAGGACTGATGCTGAAGCTGAAACTCCAGTACTTTGGCCACCTCATGCGAAGAGCTGACTCATTTGAAAAGACCATGATGCTGGGAAAGATTGAGGGAAGGAGGAGAAGGGGACGACAGAGGATGAGATGGTTGGATGGCATCACTGACTCGATGGACATGGGTTTGGGTGGACTCCGGGAGTTGGTGATGGACAGGGAGGCCTGGTGTGCTGCAATTCATGGGGTCGTAAAGAGTCAGACATGATTGAGTGACTGAACTAAACTGATCTTAATAAAATACATTTATTTCAAGCTACTACTTTTCAACTGGTATTGGAATGTGACAGTGATCTTATTTAATGGTGAGGATGCTGAGGTTTCCTGCTGTATATCTACTTGTTTTGGGAGCAGAAGCTTTCTTTTACCTTCGCTGCTTAGGGCATAACATCTGAACTGAATTTGGACACTCTTCAGCAGTTCAGCATGCATTCAGCAGAACTTGTATGTTGATCGCTGTCAATAAATCTCTTTTTTAGAGTTTTGTTCCCTGGGAAAGTAACATGCAACTATTGGCAGAATAGAATAGCAGATTTCAGGAGGAAGCTAATGTGATGGATTTTAGATAAATTGGAGTCTAGATATACAGTGTAAATTGTTCACTAGGTAACAGAGGAAATAAATAGTAGAGAAAACTAAGCTAAATATATAGATGTTGGAGTAATCAATACACTGGATGTATTTTAAATCACAGGAGTTAATACTTTTTATTGAAAAGCACTTACTTTTGTTTTTCACGTCCGCCAAATTGGTTTTCATCAGGAAGTTTTCTTAAGTTCACCACTTACTCTTCACCAGCTTATTAAATAGTCTAATTAAACCATATATTCAACAATTAATTTATTCTAATAATAACAACCGAATTCCAGTAATATACCAAAGTGGGTCTAAGATATGTTGTTCTGAATAACATAGAAAAATTTCCAGCTAATGATTGAAAGGAGACAATGATGTGACAATAATAATCCAGACAAAGATTCTGATATGTGAATTTGTTTAGTGTATTTAGCATTACAAATAAGATCAGTGTAGTTGAAAAGTAGTAAATGAGGCAAGAGGATATACGGAGAGGAGTTGAAGAGTTATAAACAGGCTTTAAACCATGTTTCAAATTTGTTCTTTATTTTTAATAAGTTGGAAGAAATTTGAGAGCTAATACAAAAGGTAAATTTATTTATTTGTTTGTTAAAACTTATTGAGCACTTTTTTCTGTATTTTCTAGTATTTTTTAGTGCTGGTATTACAGGGGTGAACAAAACAGATTCTCTAATTGCCATGTACCTACATTCTGATTATACAAGAAATTGACTCAGAGAAATAAATAATAGTGAAGACCAATACAGAAAATAAATATCTAATCCTGTAATAAAAAACAAATAGTGATAAAACTCCTGCAAAAATTGATAAAACAGCATAATAGAATAAAGAATGACAGCGGATGTTAGTTTAGGGTGACTGATCAAGGAAAGACTTTTTTAGCACATACTTGAATAAAGCTTAAAAACCAAATATGACAATTGTGTTTATTATAATTATATTTACACTTACTGTACGAAGTGTAAAAATTTCTTGAAGACATAGGTTTGAGAGTCACAAGCAAATAGATGACTTTTAAAATATGGCTTAAAGCTCAACATTCAAAAAACTAATATCATGGCATCTGGTCCCATAATTTCATGGCAAATAAATAGGCAAACAATGGAAACAGTGAGAGATTTTATTTTCTTGGGCTCCAAAAACTCTGTAGATGATGGCTGCAGTCATGAAATTAAGATGCTTCCTTCTTGGAAGAAAAGTTATGATCAACCTAGACAGCATATTAAAAAGCAGAGACATTACTTTGCCAACAAAGGTCCATCTAGTCAAACCTATGGCTTTTCCAGTAGTCATGTATGAATGTGAGAGTTGGACTATAAAGAAATCTGTGCACCAAAGAATTGATGCTTTTGAACTGTGGTGTTGGAGAAGACTCTTGAGAGTCCCTTGAACTGCAAGGAGATCGAACCAGTCAATCCTAAGGGAAATCAACCCTGAATGAATATTGGAAGGACTGACGCTAAAGTTGAAACTTCAATACTTTGGCCACCTGATGCGAAGAGCTAACTCACTGAAAAGACCCTGATGCTGGAAAAGATTGAAGGCAGGAGGAAAAGGGGACAACAGAAAATGAGATGGTTGGATGGCATCACCAACTCAATGGACTGGAGTTTGAGCAAGCTCTGGGAGCTGGTAATAGACAGGGAAGCCTAGCGTACTGCAGTCTGTGGGGTCGCAAAGTCAGACATGACTGACCAACTGAACTGAACTGAAAACATTGATATAGGTCCACTTTAGCAGAGAGTGTAGAAAGAAAAGAGATAAAAGGAGAAGCAAGAGGACTTCAACAGGAGATTTTCAGTTGAGAAGAAAGAAGTCCAACTGGAATAAGTTAAAAACAATATAAAGTGGTGAAATGTTTGAATCTAAGAGCATGGATGACAGTTTTGAGAAATTCTCCTAGAAGTGGAAAAAGATGTGAGAAAATCTTGGGTTGAACTGGCACATGGGATCAAAGGAGTTTGACAATGTTTCTATTATGCATTTTATTTGCTGGTGAAATATGTTCTGAATGATGCAGAATTTGGTAATGTGGGAAGGAGAAGCAATAATTTTAGGAGCAAAATTCTTAATTATGGAGAAGAGCGTGAGCCAAGGCAGAGGAAATGGATATGAGTGTTTTGTGTTCTTAGGATTATAAACACTCATATGCAAAATTCATTTTCTATAGCCTGAGTAGTAGTATTTTTTTCTTCATATTCTACATTACACCTACTAAGTTTACATATACATAATACTAGCAGAAATAAAAACCAAATGAAGATAGAATTTTATGTTACCATTTTATTGGGATTTTAAAATCTTATATTACAGAATATAAAAAGAGATTTGACCCCTTTTCTTTAGAGAGAATGAGCATAGAGTACATATAAGACTAGAAAAAATAGAATGTTTTCTATTCACTTAAAGCAACATTCAGATGTATGATTTCACACCAAGTCACTATTTCATAAGTTCCACTTCTGGCAGATGAAAATTCCTGATGGGATAATATCTCCTATGGCCACTTCTGTCCCTTCTCATTTCCTTTTTGAAGATTATTAAAACAGAGGAATTCTTTCTGCTCGGAACTGAAAACACTTCAAAATGTATTCTCAAAAAGTTTCTTATTTTTATAGAAGTTATAAAAGAAAAAACACCTTTTCCTCTTTATATCACTCACATCAAGCGTTGTAAATTTTTTAGGTGAAAATAACTTACTATTTTATTTTTTGATTCAATACATCAATCTTTTTTCTGTGTGCAAATGAGATATTCATCATCCAAATAAAAAATACTTCAGTTAAAACTTAATATTCTTTGATGAAATAGAAATTAGAAAACTATAGAACACACACATTAAATATTTAGCATTACTTTAAAGATAGTTGTTGATATGCTTACTTAATGATCAACACCTCTGCCATTATATATTTAAACTGTAAATATAACAGAACTGTTGTGTTTCTAATCATAGTTTCCTGATGTTTTTAGAGTCACAGGAGGCTATGCAAACATGGAGATAAGAGTCTATTGCAGAAGAGACAACAGATTAAAATCTAGAAACACCTTGCTTCTTGAGGAACATCAAAACTGTACATCATTAATTTCTATTACATTTTTCACAATTTCAAGAAAGAACTAAAAACTAAAAGATTTTCAAACTTAGGAGGGATTCTTGTATTTGCACCACAAAATTAGTTCTGAGAAATATATAATTTTTTAAAAAGTAACATTTCCTTTATTAATTAGCTTTTTTAAACTAAGGCAAAGAGTTATAAAATATTTACTTATTTGAAGAGAATATAAATTGCAATAGGTTAAGAAAACTGATTTATAGTGATAATTGTTAATGTGTAGGTTCTCACAAAACTGTATGTATATCTAAACATTTTTAATAGATAAATTGAGCTTTCTGGTGGCTCAGACAGTAAAGAATCCATCTGCCTGCAATGGAGACCCAGGTTTGATTCTGGGGCTGGGAAGATACTCGGGAGAAGGGAATGGTTAACCACTCATGCTGTTCAAGTTCATTCATTGTGAAATGTTAGACTTAAATGGTGCTATTATAAAAGCAATGCTTTTTAGCAGAAATATCCACATTCTAAACAAACAAAAATGTATTTGTTAGATGGTATTTCAAACATGCAGGATGTTTAAGGACTTAGTACACATTAGAGAAAATGCATGGGTATTTCAATTTCATCAGAGAGTACTAAGTTTTTTATTCTGTTAAAGTTACCTATATGCCAAGAAAAAAAAGTATTTCTGTCTTCATTTACTTTGTGTGAGTGTGTCAGGGACTCTCCAAGTCACTGAAAAAATAATGGCACTCGGTTCTACCCTATTCTGTCCTCAAACTACACTGTGAGGTATTAATAAGTTCTATACAACAGATCAAACCTGGGAATGATAAAAGTAACAAGTTGCAAAGTCACCATTATAACTCATGCCTCTCTGAAGCAATTAACAGTTTAACAACACCAGTTGGCCATACTTATTGAGAGAAAAAGGATAATAAATTCAGTCTTGCAAGCTTAGTTCCATGCTATCTGTTTAGGATAGAGTAAGTTAATACAAATAGTATTTTAAGAGTTTTACATTTATTTACTCAGTGTATTGTCTGTGATGAGCATTAACTTACATTCCATGTAGACAATGTTCTTTTTCCCTATAATTGACTCACAGTTTTAAATATTTATTTTCTCTGAGTAAGGAAGGTATTGAGTTGTTAAAATTAAAATCAATAAAAGCATAATTTTAAAAGGTGATATTCTATAGAGTTACTTCAAGCTAGAACCATTATAAAAATATTCACTTGTGATTGATAAACCTCATAGGATGGATGATATAATTTAAAATACTCATGATTGCAATGTATAAAATCATTATTAAAATCAAAGAACACGAAAGTTTTACATTTTGGCTTCAAATTTATGTATGGTATCATTTTATATTTCACTGGAATGATGATTTACATTCAGTTTTGCCTTTCCCTATGTGAGTTTGAAATAGGAAATGGAAACCCACTCCAGTGTTCTTGCTGGGAAATTCCATGTACAGAGGAAACTGGAGGGCCACAGTCCATGAGGTCTCAGAGCTGAGCATCTGAGCATACATGCACGCATGTGACAATTAAGAGATACTTATGGTCAGTCAGGCTCCAGGTCAGCTGCCATTATTATATCCCAAGTTCTCCAGTCTTAAACTTTTCTTATTGACATCATTCTTTTACTTTATTATGAAATTTACTCATTTCTCTGAGAGGTTAACTTCTTATCTCATACAGTAAAGGCTAAACTATTATCTAGAATATTTTTTCTTGTTCCTTTTATAAGATATTATCAAACTACATGAAACAAAACTATCCCCCCAAAATTAAATGCTCCCTTTAAATTAGATAATGATGGAATTTTTTGTTTTTTTGTTGCTTTAGTCACTAAGTTATGTCAGATTCTTTTGCAATCCCATGGACTGTAGCCCACCAGGCTCCTCTGTCCATGGGATTTCCCAGGCAATAATACTGTATTGGATTGTCATTTCCTTTTCCCAGGGATCTTCCCAACCCAAGGATCAAACTGATGTCTCCTGCATTGGCAAGTGGATTCCTTACCATAGAGACACCTCACATTTAAACCGTGGTATTAGTGTTTATCATTAAATATTCATATTATAAAATTTATTTTCCAGTCACACATTCTCTCCAGCAGCCATGTTGCATTTTTGGTAGCATTATTCTCGCTGTCATCTAGGATTGAATCACTTGATCTACAGTCTCACTCTGTTTCTTATTTTCCATATTCACTAAAGCTTACGTCCACCATTCATCTCCTTTCTCTCCCACAGTCATTGTTGATCCTTACACATCGCACGGACATTCACTTAGTGCATCCTGGGGACCCAGTCCTGCGGTAGGTGCTGAGGATGCCGTTGTGTAGACCCCTGGCCCCATGGACCTAGAACCTTGTAAAGAAGGCTCTCTTGTGTCTTTCAGAAGTTTTGCAGCTTGTATCCTGTCGTGTTCTATCAGAAATTTGTTTACTTCCCTTTACCCTTTATAATTTTATCCAGAAGAAGTATAGTCAAGTCACATGCTTATGGAATGGCAAAGTTCATTAGGAGTTATCTATTTTGTTGTTTGTTTTTGGCTCCACTCACCATGCTCTTAAGTAAGGCTGATGCCTTTTTCAGACATACTCATGGAAAGCTGGGTAATATGCAACACAGTTTCTAAAGTGTCTGTTGTACCAAAAATAATTATCTCCTTTCCTCACTGCCTGAGTCTCCAGCACTGAAAGGCAGACAGAGTGAGTTTGTGCAATCCTGACCACATCTTTCAATCCAGATTTTTCCTACCTCTTATATTTCTACAGAAATTTATTGCTAAATTTTACCCATCGCAGGATGCAATGTGGTATCACTAAACTTGATATTTTTTGCCATATTAATTTGTAGGAATTGCATTCTCTGAAAACTGTAAAAGTGGTGTTTGAGGCAAGACTAGACAAGTCACCTTGAACAGTCTTTATGAAGATTAGCAACAAGAAAGAGGAGAGAGTGCAAGTTTTCTGTTTAACATAACTGTATTTCTCTGAAGCAGGGCAAGTGGTAGAAAACAACTCGTGAGCCCACCTTCTCTTTCAGTCATGCAGGGCTGCAGTTGTTTCATACATTTCCTGTAGGCTTTTATAAATGTAATTTATATTTAGTTGATATTTATCACAATTGCTGGCATTTTTTTTTCTGGGTCTTAGATTTAGTACTTTTAATGAATTTTCATGTGTCTCTGGCTTTGGGAATAAGTATAAAGGAAAGTAGAAGAAATTGAGTCCATTTTAATCCAAAAGCTGCTCCACCTTGTATTTTTTTTCTTTTTTTGTAATGTAACTATTGAATGGATTTGTTTATAGGGCCATCTTTTTTTCTCTCTCTCTCTTTTAGGAGGAACAGGTTTTGAAAGTTTAATTTAATTGAGAGAGAAACAGAAGAATAGAAAAAACAAATGATCTAATCTTTGAATGTGTAGAGCAGTGTTTTCATTCGTTTGTATCTTTAAGCATCAGTTTAATTTTTACATGAAATTTTCCATCAGTTTAGTTCAGTTCAGTCGCTCAGTCGTGTCCGACTCTTTGTGACCCCATGTATTGCATCACGCCAGGCCTCCCTGTCCATCACCAACTCCCGGAGTTCACAAAACTCATGTCCATCAAGTCGGTGACTCCATCCAGCCATCTCATCCTCTGTTGTCCCCTTCTCCTCCTGCCCCCAATCCCTCCCAGCATCAGAGTCTTTTCCAATGAGTCAACTCTTCGCATGAGGTGGCCAAAGTACTGGAGTTTCCGCTTTAGCATCATTCCTTCCAAAGAACACCCAGGACCGATCTCCTTTAGAATGGACTGGTTGGATCTCCTTGCAGTCCAAGGGACTCTCAAGAGTGTTCTCCAATACCACAATTCAAAAGCATCAATTCTTTGGTGCTCAGGCTTCTTCACAGTCCAACTCTCACATCCATACATGACCACTGGAAAAACCATAGCCTTGACTAGACGAACCTTTGTTGGCAAAGTAATGTCTCTGCTTTTGAATATGCTATCTAGGTTGGTCATAACTTTTCTTTCAAGGAGTAAGCGTCTTTTAATTTCATGGCTGCAATCACCATCTGTGATTTTGAAGCCCAGCAAAATAAAGTCTGACTGTTTCCACTGTTTCCCCATCTATTTGCCATGAAGCGATGGGACCACATTTGCCATAGATTGTCAATAAAGCATTTTCAAACCACTTTTTAAGCATGATAAGGAAATATGCACAGACTGGCCAATAAGTTTCTTTCCTTCTCATCCTAGTTATTTCAACCAAGTTATTTCATATGCACTACAATAAAACTATATACTTCAAATAAAATATGATTTATGCTTTTATAAGCATGATCACAACTAGTTTTCCTCTGTAATATGAAAAAAACTAATTTCTTTATAATGATATTTTAAAAATCTAGGAATAATTATTTTAATAATGTATAATACTATTATTAAAAATACATTACTTTAGTATCATGCATCATATCTATATTTTAGGGATACTTTATTATAAAAGTAAAAACAAGTATGTCTACCTGTTGAAGGTCTGATAGAAAAATAAAATACGCTTAAAAGTACAAAAGCGAGGATATATCTCACAATGGCTTACCAGAGTAATTTTGATGAGACATGTGATAAGCAGTATGTCCTTAAGGAATGGAGTGAAGAAGACACATATCTAACAGCTGTGTTTTCTGAATTTTAAATAAATAAGACATCCAAATAGGCTATGATTAAGTTAAACCAGAAGCCTTACATTTTTAAAAGTGCAGACTATTGTCACTTTAGTTTCTAAAGCTTTCTCTTTTATTTTTAAGTTTAACATATAACCAATTCATTTCCAAGACAAACCATTCAATATCATGATAATCCAAGTCTATGCCCTGACCAGTAACGCTGAAGAAGCTGAAGTTGAATAGTTCTATGAAGACCTACAAGCCCTTATAGAACTAACACCCTCAAAAAGATGTCCTTTTCATTATAGAGGACTGGAATGCTAAAGTAGGAAGTCAAGAAACACCTGGAGTAATAGGCAAATTTGGCCTTGGAGTACAGAATGAAGCAGGGCAAAGATTAATAGAGTTCTGCCAAGAGAATGCACTGGTCATAGCAAACACCCTCTTCCAACAACACAAGAGAAGACTCTACACATGGACATCACCAGATGGTCAGCAATGAAATCAGATTGATTATATTCTCTGCAGCCAAAGATGGGGAAGCTCTATACAGTCAGCAAAAACAAGACTGCGAGCTGACTGTGGCTCAGATCATGAACTCCTTATTTCCAAATGCTGCTACTGCTGCTAAGTCGCTTCAGTCATGTCCAACTCTGTGCGACCTCATAGATGGCAGCCCACCAGGCTCCGCTGTCCCTGGGATTCTCCAGGCAAGAATACTGGAGTGGGTTGCCATTTCCTTCTCCAGTGCATGAAAGAGAAAAGTGAAGATGAAGTCGCTCAGTTGTGTCCGACTCCTAGCGACTCCATGGACTGCAGCCTACCAGGATCCTCCATCCATGGATTTTCCAGGCAAGAGTACTGGAGTGGGGTGCCATTGCCTTCTCCGCCTTATTTCCAAATTCAGGCTTAAATTGAAGAAAGTGGGGAAAACCACTAGACCATTCAGGTATGACCTACATCAAATCCCTTATGACTATACAGTGGAAGTGAGAAATAGATTTAAGGGAGTAAATATGTTAGAAAGAGTGCCTGATGAACTATGGACAGAGGTTTGTGACATTGTACAGGAGACAGGGATTAAGACCATCCCCAAGAAAAAGAAATGCAAAAAAGCAAATGGTTGTCTGAGATGGCCTTACAAATAGCTATGAAAACAAGGGAAGCGAAAAGCAAAGGAGAAAAGGAAATGCAGAGTTCCAAAGAATAGCAAAGAGAGATAAGAAAGCCTTCCTCAGTGATCAATGCAAAGAAATAAAGGAAAACAATAGAATGGGAAAGACTAGAGGTTTCGTCAAGAAAATTAGAGATACCAAGGGAAAATTTTATGTAGAGATGGGCTCAATAAAGGACAGAAATGGTAGGGACCTAACAGAAGCAGGAGATATTAAGAAGAGGTGGCAAAATACAAGAACTGTACAAAAAAGATCTTCACAACCCAGACAATCACTGTGGTGTGATCACTCACCTTAGAGCCACACATCCTGGAACGTGAAGTCAAGTGGGCCTTAGAAAGCATCACTACGAACAAAGCTAGTGGAGGTGATGGAATTCCAGTTGAGCTATTTCAAATCCTGAAAGATGATCCTGTGAAAGTGCTGTACGCAATATGCCAGCAAATCTGGAAAACTCAGCAGTGGCCACAGGACTGGAAAAGGTCACTTTTCATTCCAATCCCAAAGAAAGTCAATGCCAAAGAATGCTCAGACTACCGCACAATTGCACTCATCTCACACGCTAGTAAAGTAATGCTCAAATTCTCCAAGCCAGGCTTCAGCAATACATGAACCGTGAAATTCCAGATGTTCAAGCTGGTTTTAGAAAAGGCAGAGGAACCAGAGATCATATTGCCAACATTCACTGGATCATCGATAAAGCAAGAGAGTTCCAGAAAAACATCTCTTTCTGCTTTATTGACTATGCCAAATCTTTGACTGTGTGGATCACAATAAACTGTGGAAAATTCTGAAAGCGATGGGATACCAGGCCACCTGACCTGCCTCTTGAGAAACCTATATGCAGGTCAGGAAGCAACAGTTAGAATCAGACATGGAACAACAGACTGGTTCCAAATAGGAAAAGGAGTACATCAAGACTGTATATTGTCACCCTGCTTATTTAACTTATATGCAGAGTACATCATGAGAAATACTGAGCTGGAGGAAGCACAGACTTGAATCAAGATTTCCGGGAGAAATATCAATAACCTCAGATATGCAGATGACACCACCCTTATGGCAGAAACTTAAGAGGAACTAAAAAGCCTCTTGATGAAAGTGAAAGAGGAGAGTGAAAAGTTGGCTTAAAGCTCAACATTCGAAAACTAAGATCATGGCAACCAGTCCCATCACTTCATAGCAAATAGATGGGGAAACAGTGGAAACAGTGGCTGACTTTATTTTTCTGGGCTCCAAAATCACTGCAGATGGTGATTGTAGCCATGAAATTAAAAGACATTTACTCCTTAGAAGGAAAGGTATGACCAACCTAGACAGCATATTAAAAAGCAGAGACATTACTTTGCCAACAAAGGTCTGTCTAGTCAAGGCTATGGTTTTTCCAGTGGTCATGTATGGATGTGAGAGTTAGACTGTGAAGAAAGCTGAGCACCAAAGAATTGATGCTTTTGAACTGTGGTGTTGGAGAAGACTCTTGAGAGTCCCTTGGACTGCAAGGAGATCCAATCAGTCCATCCTAAAGGAGATCAGTTCTGGGTGTTCACTGGAAGAACTGATGTTGAAGTTGAAACTCCAATAATTTGGCCGCCTCATGCAAAGAGTTGACTCATTGGAAAAGACCCTGATGCTGGGAAAGATTGAGGGCAGGAGAATAAGGGGAGGACAAAGGATGAGATTGTTGGATGGCATCACTGACTCAATGGACATGGGTTTGGGTGGACTCCAGGAGTTGGTGATGGACAGGGTTGCCTGGTGTGCTGAGTTTCACAGGGTTGCAAAGAGTTGGACATGACTGAGTGACTGAACTGAGCTGAATTAGTTTATTTCTGGCATAAGAGTGTGATAGCAAAAAACAATCAATTTAAGAACAATTTTCACATGTGAATTTTAATGTAATTTAATAAAAATTCCATTTAAAACGCATGCACAGCCTTTTAATGTTGTGTTACCTATATATGCATATATATATTTATTCATTGCAGAAAATGCAAAACATATTAATCAGAAAAAGCTCTTACTTTCTTTGTAAAACTCTAAGAAAGTAGTACAAGACATTTATTTTTCCAATTTAATTTTCTGTTAATAAATGTATTACACATTAAGTTTTCAATAGTATTTCTTGGATAACTAAATAAATGAATAACTAGAAATACCCAAAGTAGTTAATAGAAGTTATCAAAATTTATGTCATCTATATACTCTTCATATTATAAATTTGATCATTTTGTATACCAATATATTTTGAAAACAACTGTTGAATAAGAATAAGAATGAAGAGAAAGAAGAGAATGGGGGAGAAAGAAAAAGAAGAAACTAATATGTGCAAAGCAATATTTTAAATATTTACACCAATTTAATGAGTTGGTTATTAGTGTTAACTTTATTTTTTCAATGAGAAACCTGAGACACAGTAGGTATAATATCTTGCCCAAGTTTTTATGGCTATTACATGTTAGAGCAGAAATTAATTTTAGAAGTCTGGCTCCAAGTCTGTACTTTTAATCAATATTTATTCTGATAGACATATTTAAGATAGGTATACAAAATGAAAATGAAGATAGGAGAATAAAGTATATTTGCTTCAATTCATTACTATTTGTTGAGAGAAAAGATAACTTCAGAGCCGATATTAAAGGCTATGTTCCACAAAGCCCTAAAGGATATAACTTTATTTGCTCCATTGGGCAAACCTCATATTGCCTCTAGTCCAAGTTGGATGTTCCAGCCTCACATCTATGTTTTAGCCAATCGAAAAGAAAAACACACAAGTTGCACTTTAATGAAATCATCCTGAATTTTATACATTTCTTTCCCTACATCTTAATAGTTGAATTATACTCAGTTATTGTTCATTATAAAGGAAATTTGAATTTTATTATGCTAAATTTAAACATGACTTTATGTAAAAGGGAAAGCAGATTTGGAGTTAGATCATATATCATCACAACTAATACATATAAAAATACAAAAAAATTACAGTTGATTACTGCTGATTTAACTGGTTTAAAAGCAGGCAAACTTGGAACAAAATTACAATGAGGATTCGCATAAGATACTTAAAATAATAAAGAAAAATTAAGAAAAGTATAAAATCCAAATTATATTTTAGCTTTGGGTAAAATGTTTCCTAAGATGAAGATATCTAATTTTCACTGGATAGAAAATTATCCATATTCTTCCCAGTGCAGAATTTGTTGAGAATTTATTAAATATATTGCTTTAATAAATGTGAAGAAGGTCCCAACTGATAAATAACTACAAATCACCCAGCTGTAAGTAAATTATACTTCAGCCACATTTTCAAATTGGATAAAACATATTTCATAGAAAAGGAGTTATATGGTTCTTTTTTCAGTTTAAAGCTTATAAGAAAATAACAGTAACTCTTTTTTTTTGATATGTGCCATGACATAATCTTATGGCAATTAAAACAATGAACAATAAAAGTCATGCATTTTTATAATGCATGCATCATTATAAATCCAGAGATCTTTAAATATCAATACAACCAAGTTTTATGTTATAACAAGGATTACTTCTCTTGGAAAATGTATTTTATTTTTAGACACAGTTGGAGGAAAACAAAAGTGAAAGTGTTAGTCACACATTTCAGTCTGACTCTTTGCAACCCCATGGACTGTAGCCCGCCAGGTTCTTCTGTCCATGGAATTTTCCTGCCAAGAATACTAGAGTGCATTGCCATTTTCTTCTCCAGGGAATCTTCCCAACCCAGGAATTGAACCCGGGTCTCCTGCATTGCAGAAAGATTCTTTACTGTCTGATCCACCAGTGAAGCTGGAGGAAAGCAAGTTGTATATAATTCAGTTATATAACCACTTTTTAAGGTTTTCATCCTAGTTTTGATGTAAAATTATCTATAATTATAATAAATTATATTAAATAAAAATCATATAATTTTATATATTTATATGATTTATATTTATTATATGATAATCATATATATATAATTATATAATTGTTATATCTTATATAAAATAATCTATTAAACACAAAAGAAACAGAAGGCATCTGATCTTAACCATTGTAGTAATTTTCTCTACCCAATTATTGTAGTCATAGTAATTAGGATAAAATAAAGGGGAACTCGAGCTAAGCAGATTACCAGGAAGATGGGAATACAAGGATCAGCAGAGGACAAAGGAATAAAATTGTTCACTCAAAAGTTCAAACAAATAATAGAGATAAATCTTAAGCACCCAAACATAATTGGAATTCTTCCGTACTTTATAATGAAAAGTTCCGTACTTTATAATGAAAAAAATGTCAACCTGTGAAATAAAGAAGCAACAAACACTATTCAAGTTCTTCACCAAAGAAAAGGAAGTTAAACTATCACTTCAGAGGAATCAGAGAGATCCTCCTCTCCAGGAAAGAAAATCCCCCTATGTAATACATGATGAGGAATAGCCGTGGAAATGAGCCACTCAGATCTCCTGCTTTGGGAAGCAGTAGTTGACCAGCAGTCCCAGCTACTGCTGCTCCACATCTATGACAAAGTTGTCCTTCTGCAGAGTTGCTCCCAGCTAATTACTGAGTAGACCAGGATCCTGGCACTGAACATTTCCTGTGAGAAACCAGATTGCTCTGGCAGGTGAATTTGACTCAGGCACTCACCATTACCCTGGACAAAATTTTCTCAGAACTGTACTATCATGTGAGAGTTTTCTTACTCATCCTCCTTCCTCCTCATTCTCCTTCATAAGGCAGATGTGCACTGTGGTCTGAAGTTTATCCAACTTCCTCCCTATTCTCCACAGTCGTTTTCCTCGATAAATCTTTACATGTCTCATTCCATCTGGCTATCTACTTCTTGGGGAAACAGAACTAATGTATTTTGTGTAGGAATTTACATCAGGGAGTACATACTGGCAGCCAAGCTATAGGAAACTTTATATTGTATATAAATTCTAAAGATAATTTTATTGTTAATGTTTGTAAATCTCAGCATCAAATAATAGTTGGTTTTTTCCAAAGTTTTTTTTTTTTTTTTTTTTTGAGTATAGTTGCTTTAGACTGTTGTATCGGTTTCAGCTGATATGTATATCCCCTCCTTTCCTTCCCATTTAGGTTTCCATAGAGAACCAAGTAGAGTTCCCTGTGCTATCCAGTAGGTTTTCCTTAGTTCTCTGTTGTATACATACAGTGAGGTCACTCAGTCGTGTCTGACTCTTTGTGACCCCGTGGACTGTAGCCCACCAGGCTCCTCTGTCCATGGGATTCTCCAGGCAAGAATACTGGAGTGGGTTGCCATTTCCTTCTCCAGTTGTATACATAGTAGTGTATATATGTCAACGCCAGTCTCCCAATTCATCCCCCCACCCCCTTTGCCTTTCCCCCTTGGTATCCATATATTCGTTCTACATCTGTATCTCTGTTTCTACTTTGCAAATATGATTATCTATACAATTTTTCTAAAGTCCACATACATGTTAACATGAAATCTTTGTCTTTCCCTTTCTGACATCTTCACTCTGTATGAGATTCTCTAGGTCCACCTATGTCTCTGCAAATGGCACAATTTAATTCATTTTCATGGATGGGTAATATTCCATCATATATATGTGATACATCTTCTTTATCCATTCCTCTATTGATGGATATTTAGATTGCTTCCATATCCTAGCTATTGTAAATAGTGCTTCGATGAATATTAGAGTGCATGTGTCATTTTGAATTATGGTTTTCTCTTAGTATATGTCCAGGTCATGTGGTAGTTCTATTTTCAGTTTTTTAAGAAACCTCAATACTGTTCTCCATACTGACTATATCAATTTACATTCCCACCAACAATGTATATAGGTTTCCATTTATCCACACCATCACCAGCATGTTTGGTTGGAGATTTTTGGTGATGGCCATTCTGACAGATTGGAGAAGCAAATGGCAACTCACTCCAGTATTCTTACTGGATACTGCAAGGATACTTGCTGGAAAATTCCAAGGACAGAAGAGCCTGGTAGGCTCCAGTCTATGGGGTTTCAAAACATTTGGACACAACTTAAAAACCAGAAAACAAAATTCTGACTGGTGTGAGATGATACCTCATTGGAGTTTTGATTTGCATTTCTCTAATAATTAGTGATGTTGAGTGCCTTTTCATGTGTTTGTTGGGTATGTGCATATGTTCTTTGGAGAAATGTCTGTTTACATTTTAACCTATTATTAGTTTGAACCTATTATTATTTGGGTTGTTTATTTTTTTGATATTGAGCTGCATGAGCTGTTTGTGTATTTAGGAGATTAATCCCTTATCAGTTGCTTTGTTGCAAATATTTTCTCCCATTCTTTTGTTGCTATTGTTCAGTCACTCAGTCACATCCTACTCTTTGTGACTCTCTGAACTACAGCACACCAGGCTTCCCAGTTCTTCACAATTTCCCATAGCTTGCTCAAACTCATGTCCATCAACTTGATGATGCCATCCAACCATCTCATCTTCTGTCGTCCCCTTTTCTTCCCGCCCTCAATCTTTCCCAGCATCAGAGTCTTTTCTAATGAGTTGGCTCTTCGCATCAGGTGGCTAAAGTTTTGGAGCTTCACCTTCAGCATCAGTCCTTCCAATGAATATTCAGAATTGATTTCCTTTAGGATTGACTGGTTGGATCTCCTTGCATCCAAGGCACTCTCAAGAGTCTTCTCTAACACCATGGATCAAATCACCAATTCTTTGGCACTCAGCTTTCTTTATGGTCCAACTTTCACATCCACACATGACTACTGGAAAAACCATAGCTTTGACTAGATGGACCTTTGCTAGCAAAGTAATGTCTCTGCCTTTTATTAAATTTATTTTTTATTGAAGGATAATTGCTCTACAGAATTTTGCTGTTTACTGTCAAACCTCAACATGTATGCAGCGACAGACTTTATTTTCTTGGGCTCCAGCTTGTGCTTTATCCAACCCAACATTTCTCATGATGCTCTCTGCATGTAAGTTAAATAAGCAGGGTGATAGTATATAGTCTTGATGTACTCCTTCTCCAATTTAGAACCAGTCTGTTGTTCCATCTCTGGTTCTAACTGTTGCTTCTTGACTTTCATACAGATTACTCAGGAGGCCAGGTAAGGTGGCCTGGTATTCCCATCTCTTTAAGAATTTTCCAGTTTGTTGTGATCCACATAGTAAAAGGCTTTAGGGTAGTATATGAAGCAGAAATAAATGTTTCCTGGAACTCTCTAGGTTTTTCTATGATCCAACAGATGTTGGCAATTTGATCTCTGGTTCCTCTGCTTTTTCTAAATCCAGCCTGAACATCTGGATGTTCTCGGTTCACGTACTGTTGTAGCCTAGCTTGGAGAATTGTGAGCATTACTTTGCTAGCATGTGAAGTGAGTGCAGTTGTGAGGTAGTTGGAACATTCTCTGGTATTGCTCTTCTTTGGGATTGGAATGAAAGCTGACCTTTTCCAATCCTGTGGCCACTGTTGAGTTTTCCAAATTTGTTGGTATATTGAGCACAGCACTTTCACAGCATCATCTTTTAGGACTGGAAATAGCCCAACTGGAATTCCATCACCTCCACTAGCTTTGTTTATAATGTTGCTCCCTATGGCCCATTTGACTTTCATTCTAAGGGTTGTTTTTTCACCTTATGATTTCCTTTGCTGTCCAAAACTTTTAAATTTAAATAGGTTACATTTGTTCATTTTTATTTTCAATACTCTAGGAGATGGGTCAAAAAAGATCTTGCTGTGATTTATGGCAAAGAGTCTTCTGCCTATGTTTTCCTCTAAGAGTTTTATAAAGTCTAGCTTTTACATTCAGGTCTTTAAGACATTTTGAGTTATTTTTGTGTGTGTGGTGTTAGGGAGCGTTCTAGTTTCATTCTTTTACATGTAATTGTCCAGTTTTTCCAGCACCACTTATTGAAGACAGTGTCTTTTCTCCATTGTATATTCTTGCCTCCTTTGCCATATGTTAATTGACCTTTGGAGCATTCCACAAGGGCTTCCCTAAAGTGCCAGGAGCCGGTGAGGCATTCCACTCGTGACAAAGGTCATGAGGAAGGAGGCTCGGCATATGCAAAGGCAGGATTGAGCCTCAGGAGTTCCCCTGGATATTCTTGAGCATCTACCCCCAAAAACCAGAGTCTGCCTACTTTATTGCTTTGTGCTCTCACCTCTGATTTTACTGGGGGCCGTCCCCTACCACCATCTCGCTCTCTCTGTCAAAGAGTTAACTTACAGCTCCAATTAATAAAAGTTCCTGGGCAATTAGGAGTGTTTAAATCCAAACCCCTCAGATGGCTCTCTAACTCGCCTGACAAGTTTACCCAGACTCCTACAGCTATGCATACGATTGTTTACAGTCTCCCAGCCTCGAGAGGCACGGGAAGCTTAAGATATTCAAATAGCTTAGAGCCTCTCAGAGAGTTAGAAACTGTCAGAATAAACTAGTAAAGGATTTCATTGATGAGCCAATGCTTGCTGCCAAGTTTTGACATCCCCTGAATTGTATCCTTGAATGTGTATTAATTAATATAGTTGGTATGTAAAAAAAATAAGTAGTGGCCTTGGTGTTAGTAACTTTAGACCCTTAAGGTAATAAATTCTTTCCTTTGTTGTAAACCCATTACACATCCACCCTATAGGAATGCAATTTTATCTAACACCTTCAGAAGATGGCGCCAAACCTTAAAATAATTACTCTTAGAGAAAATAAGTCTTACGGTTGATAAGTCTTTGTCAAGAGTCATAAAATGTTAATAGGCCTTCTGTCCAGAAGATGATGTAAATCACCTAAACCATTTGTATATGATAAATTTGCAGGAAAGAAACCCTGATTTTTGATAAGGATCAAAGACTGTTGACTTTGCATCCCCTATTATCCTCTATGTGTAACTTAGGGTATATAAGCCCCTGTTGAAAATAAAGCTACGGGCCTTGCTCACCAAAGCTTGGTCTCCCCATGTCATTCTTCCCCTTAACTTCCAGCTGAGTTTCCATCTGGAGCGCGGATATCCTCTGCGACCATTTATTTGCCTAGGCTTCTAAGACCCACTCGAGAAGGTGTCTAAGGTGGGGCACCTTCTGCTATTCAAGAGGGCGCCTGCAGCCTCTGTGGTCAGAGCTAACCTGGTGTCACAGGTTATATTGATTTTCCGCATAAACCAAGCTACTCAGCTTCTTTTCTCCACTGAATTTTCCTACTGAGCTATCCTCATTCTATTATTATTTATATCTTTGATAAATAAATAAATAGGTCGCCGAAGCCATCTCTCCTTCGAATACCCTGGATCAGCCGGGGCTGGACCTTGGCACTGAAGGCTTTAGAGATAAAGTTTAAAGGTAGAAATAACATACATATAGCATTATTTCATTTTTTGTTTGAGGTGATTTTGATGAATTTAAACCAGAAATTTTGTTTAATGTGGTATAAAACCACTTATATAGGGATATATATCCTTACATAATATGAATCTTCAGAGGTATTACTTTTCTACTTATAATTTCTCTGACAACTGTAAATCTAAGTTTTTGAAAGAAGTCAGTAAAATATAATAAGCAGTATTGTTCAACAAATTTACAAGATATCAATGAGATCCTTTATATATTTATGCAATGTACACTTGCATATGAAATTAAAAGCTATAAAATTAAAAGACACTTACTCCTTGGAAGAAAAGTTATGACCAACCTAGACAGCATATTGAAAAGCAGAGACATTACTTTGTCAACAAAGGTACGTCTAGTCAAGGCTATGGTTTTTCCAGTGGTCGTGCACGGATGTGATAGTTGGACTATAGAGAAAGCTGAGTGCAGAAGAATTGATGCTTTTGAACTGTGGTGTTAGAGAAGACTCTTGAGAGTCCCTTGGACTGCAAGGAGATCCAACCAGTCCATCCTAAAGGAGATCAGTCCTGGGTGTTCATTGGAAGGACTGATGCTGAAGCTGAAACTCCAATACTTTGGCCACCTGATGTGAAGAGTTGACTCATTGGAAAAGACCTTGATGCTGGGAAAGATTGAGGGCAGGAGGAGAAGGGGATGACAGAGGATGAGATTGTTGGATGGCATCATTGACTCGATGGACATGGGTTTGGGTGGACTCCGGGAGTTGGTGATGGACAGGGAGGCCCGGCATGCTGCAGTTTATGAGGTCACAGAGAGTCGGACACGACTGAGTGACTGAACTGAACTGAATGTACACTTATGCTGTATTAGTATACTCTGTGTTTTTTTCATCATATACTTTAATAAATTAAATAAATCTTTATGGAAATCAGCTGATTTTATATGTCATTGCATCTTTATTCTTTTTCACTTAAAGTGATACTTTTTTCCATGTAACACACAAACAGGAGATTGTTTTTAAGTCCCCTAGTGCAGACTATAAAAAAAAAGAAAATTAACTTACACTAAAATACCACAGACCTGGCGTGCTGCAATTCATGGGGTTGCAAAGAGTCGGACACGACTGAGCAACTGAACTGAACTGAAAATACCCACATTTAAGTTAAACTGAAAGTAGGCGGTTTAAGAAATTTAGGATTAATTATAAACAAAGCAAAGCTTATAGTCTAAAATAATCTTTTCCATGCTGTTCAGTTGTCATAACATAGTTAAAATAAATGTATTTTTTTTTTCAATTAATAAAGAAAGCAAGTAGCTTTTTGTGTCACGGAATAAGACAAATCAAGAGCCAGTTAAGAGCTACCCCTTCAAAACTGTGTTCAGATTATTGCCCATCCTGTACAATATTGATTTGAATAAAAGATAAAGCAGACATTAGATGCTTGTGTGCTCAGTCACGTCTGACTCTTTGAAGCCCCATGGACTTTATCCTGCCAGATTCCTCTGTACATGAGATTTTTCCAGGCAAGAATATTGAAGTCAGTATGTCTCCTCCATGGCAGGTGAATTCTTTACCACTGAGCTGCCTGGGAAACCCCAAAGTAGACATTTGAAGACATGATGCAATCAGTTAAAAAGGTATATTATCTAAACCAGTGAGAATAAAGTGTTAAATAAGCAAGTTCAATTCATTCATCTTACCATCTCTACTCCAAAATCTCTGGTAGCTGCTGATATTTCCAGTAAACTCTAAAATTTTTATATTTTCAGAATGGTCATATAGTTAGAATCCTTCAATAGATGATCTTTTTAAACTGGCTCTTTTCATTAAGCCATATGCATTTAGATATTTTCCTGTATTTTTGTGGCTCTGATAGGAATGTAGAGATGTTTGTTTATATGCTTGCCTATTGAAGGATATCTTGGTTTCTTTCAATTTGAGGCAATTATGAATAAAGCTGCTGTAAACATCCCCATGCAGGGTTTTGTGTAGACATAAGTTTTCAATTCATTTGTATAAATATATTGGAGTATAATGGCTGGATCATATGCTAAGCCAATGTTTGGCTTTCTAAGAATCTTCTAAAATGTCTTCCAAAGTGGTTATATTATTTGTATTTCCACTGCTGCTGCTAAGTCGCTTCAGTCATGTCCGACTCTGTGCGACCCCATAGACGGCAGCCCACCAGGCCCCCCTGTCCCTGGGATTCTCCAGGCAAGAACAGTGGAATGGATTGCCATTTCCTTCCCCAGTATTTCCACTAGCAAGGACTAAAAGTTCCCATTGCTCTACATCTTTGGAACATGCAGTCAGCATTTGCTGTCATTAGTGTTTTCGATTTTTACTCTTTCTAATAAATAAAGCTGAGTGCCAAAGAATTGATACTTCTGAACTGTGGTTCTGGAGAAGACTCGAGAGTCCCTTGGACTGCAAGGAGATCCAACCAGTCCATCCTAAAGGAAATCAGTCCTGAATTTTCACTGGAAGGACTGATGTTGAAGCTGAAACTCCAATACTTTGACCACCTGATGAGAAGAGCTGACTCATTTGAAAAGACCCTGATTCTGGGAAAGATTGAAGGTGGGAGGAGAAGGGGACAACAGAGGATGAGATGCTTGGATGGCATCACCAACTCAATGGACATGAGTTTGAGTAAACTCTGGGAGTTGATGATGGACAGGGAGGCCTGGCATGCTGCAGTCCATGCGGTGGCAAAGAGTTGGACACAACTGAGCGACTGAACTGAATAGGTATACACGAGTTTCTCATTGTTGTTTTAATTTGTAATTTTCTAATGATATTGAAAACTTTTTCATTTGCATATTTATAGTTTGCATATCTACATCAGGTAGGTGTTCAGATCTTTTTCTTTACTTTTCTAATCAGGTTGATTTCATATCATTGAATTTGGAGGAAGAGAATGATGGGTCTCATTCCTGCGAATGCTGCAAAAGCAGACAAAAGCTGAAAACTGGAAACAACTGCCACCTCCATCTGAAGGGCCATTGTGTGGCTTTGCTGATAGAACCACAAGCAAATTCATTTTGAATTAAAATCTTTTTTTTTTTTTCTTTTTCCTGTCTTCTAACTGCCTTCCAGAGCCCTCTATTGGCAAAGCATAACAGGAAGTTAGCTGAGACTAGGAGACGGTGGCTCCTCTGCTGTTAAGCAAGGTAAACATAGCAAGTATGCAAAAAAAGTGTAAACGATGTGAAAGTTTATACATTTTTATTGTATCCACTTTCAAAGTACTTTATAATTTTATTCAGTATAGTAAAAGAGATGCCCAGAAAAAGAGGTTAAAAAGATGATAACCACAATTAAAAAAAAAGACAATTTGATTTTCTGAAAATGTTTTAACTTTTATTCTTATCCACGTACCTATAACTTTCAGTAATTGTTTTGAATTATTAGTTACTATGTTAAGCAAATGTTCAAAAGAGGTTTTTAAGTAAACTAATTTCACAGTATGACCTAAACTTATATGTAATGTATGCATTTTAATTTGGTTGAACTGCTCATGAAATCACATGTAAATAAATTCTTTGTTTTGAAGGTGTTGTTTCTTTCAATGTTTATGAAAGAGAAATTCTTCTATTGGTTATGCCTAGTGACATTTAGCTATTTACAAGTGCTCTGTGCAGTATACCATTCAAAACACATTTGTTTCAGAGCCTAACTGTTAAAAATACATGTATGACATTTATATTCCCATAGATTCCATACAATTATTACTAAAGTTTACAATTAGATTTTTGCCAAATTCACACACAAAGAAAGGATACAAATGTAAAACACAGCATTTTTAATCTTCATACCAATATTTCATATTTCTTTGTATATGCCCAAATAGAGTTGGTTAAAATTGTTCAAGTATATTCTGTTTTTCATCTTTAAAACTTGGGAATATTTCTATAGATCAAATCTCATGATATTGTCTAGCTTAATATTTTTTAAAAATCTATTTTCTGGCATTGACATTTTTGATGATAGCACAATTTGGAAGAATGCTGCAGAATGGTACCATAATTTTTGTTGCTGCAAGATAGAGTCAGTGTAAATCAACACATAAAGTGTGTATGTGTTTGTGTTTCCTTTTATGCTATTCTGTTAATTATTTTATTCCGGAATGGATATGACATTTTATCAAATATTTTTAAGTGTGTCATACTTTCATATTATCTTCAATTTATTACTATAATCAATGTTATGCGGTGGTGGAACATTTGGTAAAACTATCATATGTTTATTTAATAAAAAGAAAATGTATTCAATGAGCTTGTGCCAAGATAGCTTCTAGGCAAATGCTTAAAGTTTGAGATTGTTGCTTCATATAAGCTAACAAAGAAATGGATAAACTCACAAACAACTGGACAGATTTCAGGCATAATTTAGAGGTAATATAGAGAGCCCAAAACTTTGGATATTAAAAAAAAAAGCAGTATCTTGTTCTTCAACTCTCCTGTCAATAAAAGATTCTCAAATTAAGATACAACCTGTGGTCAAAGAAAAAAAATCAAAAGAAGGGGAGTCACTTTTATAAGATACCTGAAAAACTAGGAGATCTTTTCATTTGGGTGAAAGAACTTATAACAGGCATAACTTCATGGTTTTGCTGAAGAAATATATACTTAAAGACTTCTAATCATGTTTATAAGGAAATTGATGTCTCCAAAAGAATTATGGGGATAGAATGTGGCAGAGACTTGACTGGAATCAAATACACAGAAAATCCAAGTTTTTAAGAGAAATACATTTTTTAAGTTACAGCAAGCCTTAACTGACATAGTTCAAAATTAGAAAAGTTCTCTTGGTCCCCAACATTCTACAGCTATAAAGAAGTATAAAGAAGGATGGGCAACATTTTTCATCTCAAAAAAAAAAACATGTTTTACAAATCTTTCTAGAAATGGCCAAAGACAATGAAGGAAAAGTAAGGATGTCCCTAGGGCAAATACAAGAGTCTTAGAGAACATTAGAATCGCAAAGCAGTCATGGGGAGCAGAATCAGTGCCTAATAAAATGTATATCTTACCCAACAGTTACGGAGATCTGGCATCATTTATCCAGGTGGATTATAGAATGGTTATGAGAAAATGAAGGAGTGCGTCTTTTGCGTCTCAAATTATCTAAATACACATTTTCTATTGACAAAATCCTTTTCTTGTCTAACCATTGTATGTTGAGGGGATGTTTTCTTTCTTATTCATAAATCTTTGGGTCATGAAGAATAATCCAACATTGATACTGATATAGATCTCAAGATTTTAGGTTTCAGGCTTCCTGCTGTGATTAGATTGGGGTATTGGGATGAGTGTGGAATGTTTTACATGTAATAAGCTTGTGAATAAATGTGACCAAGAAAGCACGTTTAATAGAGTTATTGGCTAACATTGTTCACTCATCCCTGTTTCCATGCCCCTTGATATATGTTTGTTGCCTCCGTAACAAGTCAAAGAGCACTTTTCCCTTTGACTTTGGGATTGGCTATGGTCAATAGCACGTGGATGGAAATGATAATGTATTGATTCTAAGCCAAAACCTTAAGTTGCTGCTGCTGCTACTAAGTCATTTCAGTTGTGTCCAACTCTGTGGGACCCCATAGACGGCAGCCCACCAGGCTCCCCCGTCCCTGGGATTCTCCAGGCAAGAACACTGGAGTGGGTTGCCGTTTCCTTCTCCAATGCATGAAAGTGAAAAGTAAAAGTGAAGTCGCTCAGTCGTGTCCGACTCTTAGCGACCCCATGGACTGCAGCCCACCAGGCTCCTCCATCCATGGGATTTTCCAGGCAAGAGTACTGGAGTGGGGTGCCATTGCCTTCTCCATCACTTGTGCTCTACTAAACACCTTTAAAAAGCATGTCTTAGCTGACCCACAGACCCAAGAGAATAAAAACACTGGGGCTTTGAATCAATGAGTTTTCGAGTGGTTTATTACATAGTGGTTTTTAAACAGTGGCTTATCATCATGATATGATGGTAACAGCTAGCTGATGTAGTAAATCAAATGATGAGATAGTTATAAGAAAAGTTTATTAGGTACTCTTAAATTGTTTCAAGGTGACGTAACCATTTATACTCCTCTTAGCAGTACTGATAATTTCCTGTCTCTCACATCCATACCAACAATATATTGTGTTAAATTTTGTTTTTGTTTTTGTTTTTTTTGCCAGTCTAATGAGTGGTTAATTAGGACCTATTAAAAATGAATTTCCAGATTTCTACTGATTTTCAGAACCTACTATGAATTCACTCCTCCTATTTGTGCATTTTATCTTTAACAATTAATTATCAATATGTAGGAATTTTTTATATTTTTACACAATCAAATTTCTATTCCTTTCTTGGCAGTATGAGTTCTAAATATTTTCCTAAGTATGAAGATTTCACTGTCACATGGCTAATTAATCATTTCCACATGCTGAAGTATATAATTGCAGTGTAGTCGAATTTATTAGTTTTCAATTTTGGTCTTTTAAAAAATCTTAATGCACCACAATGCTCAAAAGCATTTCTATATTTTCTTCCAAGTTATTTTTGTAGTCTTGCTTTACAAATATACATATTTGTTATGAGTTGAATTGTGTCTCTCTAAAAAATAGACTGAACTCCTAACTTATATGTGATTTAATTTGGAAACAGGATTATCACAGATGGAATTAGTTAACTTAAAGTGAAATCATACTAGAATAGGATAGACTCTTTATCCAGTATGACTGGTGTCCTTATAAGAATATAGAGATTTGAACACAGAGACAGAGATGCCAATATAAGGATGCAGCTGTGAGCAAAAGAATGCCAAAGATTGAAGGTCATCACAAGAAGCTATGAAAAAGCAAGGTAGAGTTCTATTCAGAATTTCAGAGGACTCATGGTCTTGCTGGCATCCTGATTCTGAAATCCTAACCTCCAGAATTGTAAGAGAATAAAGTTCTCTTTTAAGCCATCCAGTTGTAGTCATTTGTTATGGAAGCCCTAGGAAACTAATACAAATTTTGGTACTGGAAAGTGGGCTACTGTTATAACTACCTAAAACTATGAGAGTAGCTTTAGAATTGGATAATGAGTAGAGCATAGAAGAATTTTGAGGTAGACGATAGGCAAATGTAGATGGCCTCAAAGGTATTGACAGAAATAAGGACTTTAAAGGCACTTCAGCTAAGGGCTCCAAAAAAAAAAAGTGAGAAGAGCTGCAGAGAAAGCTTCTGTTGTCTTATAGAACACATGTATCATCATGAATAGAATGTTACCAGAAATGTGAATGTTAAAGATGTTTCAGGTACGGTCTCGAATAGAATTTAAGAACATGTTATTGGAAACTGAAGGAGAGGCAATCCTTATCATAGACTGACAGGTCTTGGTTGAACTGTATATGTAGTTTTTGTGGCAAGTGGAATTTGTTAGTGATCAACTTGAATATTTAACTGAGGAAATGTCCCAGCAAAGTGTTTCTGAAAGTGCAAATATTTTTCTTTGCTGTTTTTTGTAAAACTCAAGAGGAAAAATAAATTGAAAGATGAAGTTTTAAGCAAAAAGTAACCAGCACTTGATGATTTAAAAATTCACAACCTATTTGAATAAAACCAGGGGAGAGCTGGACAGTCACTTACTGAAGAGGTTAGGCAGGTAATTTATGAATCTAATCAATCATCTTTGCATAAGCCAGGAAAAAAGATGAGATTGTCCAGGAAATATTTGAAGAGGACAGTTCTTATTTGATGGCTTGGATCCCTGAGTATTGCATGGAAGACCAAGGGTTTGGAAAATCTTTTACTAATAGAAACAGTGCCTTCATGGTCTGAAAGGGAGAGAGGTGAGAAGGAATGAGGGAAGAACAATGAGATGGAAGACCAGAATGCAGAGGCAGGCAGGGCTCCTACCCCCACAGAAGGCACAGGCCTGGGAGGGGCAGGGTTGCCCCAGTGGGCCCAGACGACAAGGTATGGCACCACAGGTCTTGAGAGCTAGTGTAATTTGCATTGAGATCTAGTGTAATTTGCACCACAGGTCTTGAGATCTAGTGTAATTTGGACCTGTTCACATCTGTAATCTCTTTATTCCTTTCAAAAGTTTCTTCATTTTGCAGTGTAGGTATCTGTGTTATATGTTTCCACCACTGTATTTTGGAAATTGACTACTTGTTTAGTCAGAGGTTCACAGATAGAGGGGAATTTTGCTCTAGGATTAATCATACCCTGATCACCCATAATTCATTTAAATGATTTTGATTATGAGACTTGGGGCTTTAGATTCATGATATTTAGATGAAATTTTGCACTTAGAGTTGATATTGGAATGCTTAACACTGAGAGATATTCATATGGTGTGGATGTATTTTGCATATGGGAAGACAATGCATTACTGGGGGCAGAAGTGGATTGTTACAGGTTGAGTTGGGTGCCTCAAAAAGATATCCTAAAGTCTTATTAACTCACCTGAGCATGTGACCTTATTTAGAAATAGGCTCATTGTAGATGCAATTAGTTAAGTTAAAATTAGGCCTTACTAGAGCAGGGTTTTCATTCAAAATGCCTAGTGTCATAAGCAGGAAATTTGCATACTAAGACAGAGACAGGACAATGGCATATGACAAGAGACAGAGATTAGAGTGATTCAGTTGCCAGCCAAGAAATGCCAATGACTGATGGTAACCACCAGAAATCAGGGCTTTCCTGATGGCTCAGATGGTAAAGAATCTGCCTGCAATGCAGGAGACCTGGGTTCAATTCCTAGGTTGGGAAGATCCCCTGGAGAAGGAAACAGCAACCTACTTCAGTATTCTTGCCTGGGAAATCCCAGGGACAGAGGAACCTGGCAGGCTACAGTCCATGGGGTCACAGAGAATCAGACAGGACTGAGTGACTAACACACAGTTTCACCAGAAACTAGAAGGAAACAAGGAAGCATTCTACCCAGGGCCTCAGAGGGAGCATGGTCCTGCTAACATTTTGATTTTTGATTTCTGGACTCCAGAACTGTGAGATAATAAATTTCTGTTTTAAGCCACCCAGTTGTGGCACTTTGTTACAGCAACTATAGATAACTAATACAATATTTAATACACCAGAGTATATCTTAAGTTATGGTGTGAGGTACAAATCTACATTTATCACTCTTTTGATGTGAATAGCTTTTTTTCCTCCAGTGGCATTGCTTAAATAGTACATCATAAACACACACACACACACACTGTTCTATAAAAATAGCTGTTTTACTTTGTATACTTTTATAGTATTTTTATAGTTAGTGCAATTTTATAATGGATTTTAATATCCTGTCTCCTCCTACTACTTCAAATATTCTATTTTGAGCCCTTTAATTCTTCATATGAATTTTTGGCTTAGCTTGGCATGTAACATATCATGGTGCAAAATTGGAATTTCATTTAAACTTTGAGTTATATTGGGGGAAAAGAACATCTTTGCTATATTTAGTTTTACCCATCCATAAGCCAAGTATATAACTTATATATGTGGAAAAGCTTTTATTTTATATGTATTTCTTCTTTGGTGCCTGTTAGCCAATAAAATTTAATGAGTTACTTCATTAAATCTCATGCATCGTTTGAAAGGTTTATTCACAGGTACTTTATAGCTTTCTTTGTATTGTAATTAGTATATTATTTTTCTTAGCTCATACTGCTGTAACAAGTTACCATAAACTGGTGGCTTAGACAACAAGCATTTATTTCTCACAGCTCTGGAGTCTGGAAATCCAAGCTCAGGATGTCAGCATAGCTGTGTTCTTGGTGAGTGCTTTCTTCCTGATTTGCAGGGAAGGGTGTCTTCTGGCTATATGTTTATACAGTAAAAATTGAGCTCCCCAGCTCTCTGGTCTCTTATATGGTCACTTGTTCCATTTATGATGTTTCCTCTCTTATGATGTAACTACCTCCCAACGGCTCAACCTCCATTGGGATTAGGTTTTCAACATATGAATTTTGAAGGACACAAAAACCAAGTAAAAACTAGACTGGTCAAAATAGTTCAGAATATCTCTTTTATCATTCTATAGGAATCTTTATTAGCCTTAGCCCTATTACTGCCTATTACTTAAAGTACATGATATTATTTTTGCTTTGCAAGATTTCTTTTGGTTACTAAGTACTTGGAACAACTTTTTTAATTTTTTAATATAATTATATTTCATTTGTGCCCTTTAGATTAGGACCTGCTGGATACTTTTAACATCCAATTTTAGACTTTACACCCTTTGCAAGTTGATATGTTTGCACTTATTATGATTACTGACATTTCTATTCTATTATGTTCCTTTTAGGACATATAATAATTATGAACATGTATGTGCCTGTGAATGTACAGTATATAAAGTCTCATAGAATTAGTAAGAAACAGCTATATTACAAAGTTCTATGAGTTTTTGCTCATTTTGGTTTTTGCCAAGTATATCATGTGTTGCTTTATTAATTAATGTATTTTTTATTGAAGTATAATTGATTTGCAGCATTATATTAGTTTCAGATATACAGCATAGTGGTTTACTCTTTTTATAGATGAGCTTCCATTGTGGCTCAGCTGGTAAAGAATCTGCCTTTTTATATATACATTTAATTATACATTTAATTTAGATATTCCTTTCTTTCTTTCATCAGCATTTTGTAGCTTCCACGTAAAGATCCTACCCATAATTTGTTAGATTTATACCTAAGTACATCTTTGATTTTTTTAAAAATCTATCTTAAGCATCATTTTTTAAAGTCCAAATACCATTTGTTTATTTCCTAACTACAAGAAAGCAATTGACTTTATGCACTAACCTTATATCCTATGACCTTGCTTTACTCACTTATTAGGTATAGAGGTTTTGTTTTGCTTTGCTTTCGTTTCTGGGCAATTCTTTAGACCTTTCTACCTAGAAAAGCAAGTCTCATGTAATGAAGATAATTCTATTTTCCTTTCCAATCTGTTTAGCTTCTATTTTCTTTTTTCATGGCACTTGTTATTATTTCTAACACAAAACTGAATGAATACAAAGAGGGACACCCTTGCTTGTTCTCAATCAAAAGCGAAAATGTTCAATCTCTCATCATTAAGTATGAAGTTAGTGATAGCTATCTTGGTTCCTATTCTTTTCCAAGTTGAGAAGGTCTGCTTCTAATCCATACAATTTTTATTATAGATGGTGTTGGGTTTTGTCAGATATTTCCTCTGCATTAATTGTCATGATCTTATAATGTTTATTTTTTAGGCTCTTTATGTGGTAGAGAACAATGACTGAGGTTTGAATGTTGAATCTATTAGCTTTGTTTACCTGAGATCAATCCCTCTTAGTGTATAACTTTTGCTAACCATTGTATGATTTGATTTGCTAATATTCTGTTGAGTATTTTTACACCTATGTTCATGAGAGATATTAGTTTCAGAATTAATTTCTTGAAATCTAGTTTTGTTATAAGCATAATTCTGATATCATAGAACGAGTTTACAAATGCCCTCCTGCTTTCATTTGGTGGAAATATTTGTGCAGAATAGTTATCACTTCTGTGTATAGCAGGATTCACATTTATTACTTCAACTCATTTAATAGATATAGACCTTTTCAGATTACCTGTTTCTCCTTTTTTTTGTACCTGTTTCTTCTTGAATGAGTTTGATAGTGTTTGACTGTCAAGAAATTTGTCCATTTTATTAAAATTATTAAACTTAAGGTCATAAATTTATTTATGAAAGTACTTTATAATACTTTTAATGTCCAGAGAGTTAATAGTAACTACCTGCTTACATTTCTGATATTGGTAAATGTAATCTTTTCTCTTCTTTCTTGGTTATCCTGAATAGAGAATCATCAATTTTATTTATCTTTTCAAAGAACCAGCCTCTGATTCTAATTATTTTCCCTATTGTTTTTCTGTTTTCTGCTATACCAATTTCTGCTCTATTGTTTATTATTTATTTTCTTCTATTGCTTTGGGCTTACACTAGTCTTCTTTTAAAATATAGTTTTCAAATATTCTAACTTCAAGTAACTCTATATCACTTTATACATAGTACAGGTACTTTATAACAAAATATTCCCAATTTTTCCCTTCCCTTAAGACATTGCTGTCATGCATAGGCTATGGTGATCTGATATATTTGATCTATGCTTACTATAATATTCCATTGTCTGAAAATAATACTATTTTTGTTTAAACAGTATCTTTCATATCAATTAGTAAAAAAAAAAAATATTTTATTTTATTTCATTATTATATCTCTAATATTCTCCCTTTCTTTTTTAGACTTGAACTTTGATCTTAAGTCATTGTTCTTCTGCCTGAGAAAATCTTTTAATAATTCCCATAAGAAAGGCCTGCTGCTGCTGCTGCTTCTGCTAAGTTGCTTCAGTCCTGTCCAACTCTGTGTGACCCCATAGACGGAAGCCCACCAGGCTCCCCCGTCCCTGAGATTCTCCAGGCAAGAACACTGGAGTGGGTTGCCATTTCCTCCTCCAATGCATGAAAGTGAAAAGTGAAAGTGAAGTCGCTCAGTCGTGTCGGACTCTTAGCGACCCCATGGACTGCAGCCTACCAGGCTCCTCCATCCATAAGATTTTTTTAGGCAAGAGTATTGAAGTGGGGTGCCATTGCCTTCTCCGAAGAAAGGCCTAGCCCTGATGAATTTCCTCTGTTTATATTTTCAAAAATTTCTACTTCTCCCTCACTTTTGAAGGATAATTTCACTTAATATAAAATTCTAGATTACTGGAGCTTTTTTTTTTTTTTTTGCCCTCTTCACACTTTAAATATTTAATTCCATTTTATTTTAACTTGATTTTTTTTAATGCAATGATCGCTTTGATTTTTTTCCTTATGTAAAGTACTTATTTTTCTCTGACTGCTTTCACTTTGTTTTACTCTGTCTTAGGTTTTCCACAATTGAATATGATTAATAATATAAACCTAGGTTTAGATTTCTGTTGTTTTTCTTTTGCTTTGTATTTCTCTATTATGATGTTTCCTGAGCTTCCTGTAACGATGTTTTGGGGTCCATAATTGATTTCTTATTTTCTCAACCATTAATGAGGCCTCCCTAGTGGTAAAGAACCTGTCTGCCAATGCAGGAGAGGAGGCGTAAGAAATGCGGGTTCAATCCTTGGGCTGGCAAGATCCCCTGGAGAAGGAAATGGCAACCCACTGCTTTATTCTATCTTATCCTTGTGATGCTGTAATCATTTTTGTCTTTTGAAGTTGTTCCACAGTTTGAATATTCCATTTCATTTTTAAAAAGTTCTTTTTCTCTGGAATGTTTCTATTGACCTGTCTTCAATTTCACATTCTTTCCTTGGTGTAATTTATTGTTGATCCCATCATGCCTTATATAGTGCATCAGGTAATAGGAACTGAGAGAAATACCAGTCTCTTACTGTGAGGTCTCTCTTACTTGGCTAGAGGTTGGTCTAGACCACTTAATTTTGCTGTAACTGTAGATTCCAGAGTCTTCCTGTTCCTTAGGTTCTTTGGGTTTTTTATCCCCTCTGCATTTTAGACTTTCCTAAACAGTCCTTTTTAGACATAGGCTGTGCCTTGCAGCTCTTTGAAGTATAATTTACGTTTTGCTACAGACCTTTGGCTGAGGTGGTAAGGTGTTGGAGAGGAAACACATTCTATAACCTCATGATTAAATCTGAAACTCTTAGTTGGCCTGTCTCTAGGCTGTGATCTTTACAAGTGTTTCTCCATTGGCATAGCTTGTTTTTTGTTTTTCCCCTTATATGAGACAGGGTGAGT
This sequence comes from Bos mutus, assembly GCF_027580195.1. Classification (NCBI taxonomy): domain Eukaryota; kingdom Metazoa; phylum Chordata; class Mammalia; order Artiodactyla; family Bovidae; genus Bos; species Bos mutus. Next base: position 58,305,458 of record NC_091621.1, on the reverse strand, counting down.
TTTGAATGTGGGAGTTCTTGATAGAGAAGGAGAAATATTTTCACCTCTGAAGTAGGCCTTTGCTGTAGGAATGTTCTGAGTATACTTCACTTTGGTTACTGATCCCTTCTGTCTGCAGTTCAGTTCAGTTCAGTTCAGTCACTCAGTCATGTCTGAATCTTTGCGACCCCGTGAATTGTAGCACACCAGGCCTCCCTGTCCATCACCATCTCCCAGAGTTCACTCAAACTCACGTCCATCGAGTCGATGATGCCATCCAGCCATCTCATCCTCTGTCATCCCCTTTTCCTCCTGCCCACAATCCCACCCAGCATCAGTCTTTTCCAATGAGTCAACTCTTCGCATGAGGTGGCCAAAGTACTGGAGTTTCAGCTTCAGCATCATTCCTTCCAAAGAACACCCAGGACTGATCTCCTTTAGAATGGACTGGTTGGATCTCCTTGCAGTCCAAGGGACTCTCAAGATTCTTCTCCAACACCACAGTTCAAAAGCATCAATTCTTAGGTGCAAGAGCTAGGAGATCTTTCTCAGATCCATGAGACCACAGCAGGGACAGTCTCTGGAAGTGAAGTCCATAAAATGCTGTGCCTCTCTAAGACTGCAGCTTCCAAACCAGTTCACATTCAGCCTCTAAAAATGCATCAGACTTATGTTCCTTGAAAGACCCAAGAAAAATTAATGTTCAGTTAACTCAGTTATTTTTTTTTCTTTGAAGAAAGAAGATTTCCAAGCTCTTCATGAGTCAGAATTAAAACCAGAAGAATACTAAATTTCTTTTAAAATAAACACTAACTGATATCCAATTTTAAATAGTGTATGCAGATTTAATATGTGCTCCTTCTTTATTTAGCTATATCCAATCTTCAGTCAAGTTTATCAAATGTCTTCTGAGAATTAGAAGTGTTATTTTGTTCTTTTTAGTTAAACAAATGGCTGAGTTTCATATCTCAGTTAATTCATCCCGAAAGAGAGATGGCATATAAAGTATGTCACAGGAACTATAATTTAAGCAAATTGTATAGAACCAGAAGCCCAGAACTAAAGATGGCTCATATCTACTTCCATTCCCAAGAATTTGCAGAAATCTTAAGAAATATTTAAATTCCCTTAAGGAGTACAAAGAAAATTTGAGTTGATTTTATTTCAGTTGACACAGACACAGGGGTATTCTCCATTTTTCTGCTTCCGATATCCCTAATAAAAATTATTCTTCTGCATGTGGATGGAATGTCCTGAAGATATCAATGAGATTCATCTTATCTAATGTATCATTTAAGACTTGTGTTTCCTTATTGATTTTTCTGTTTTGATGATCTGACCATTGGTGTAAGTGGAACAAAATTCTGTAAAGCAATTATCCTTCAATTAAAAAAAAAAATAAATTTTAAATTTTTTAAAAAATATTCATCTCTGCAAGGATAAAGTGAAATTCAGGCTCTCAGGACTTAAAATATATTCCAGACCTCAAAGACATTAAATTTTTTTTTCAAGGAGAAGCTTTTAAGCATATATAAGTAAAACAGTGATATAATATTATGTTATTTAAAGTTATTTTAGTAAACTTTTTAGCAAATACAATATATTTAGACTAGTATACAAATTTTAAGTGTACAGATTGCAAATTTCAAGCAAGCATACCTTTTATAATCAGCACTGATGAATCCTCACAAATTATACTCACATGTGTAACAAGACCTGTATCATGAAACAAACAATTACCAGTACTTTAAATACCCTCTTCATGTCCTTCTTTACCCCAGAACAGTGTAAGCTTTTAGGACAGCAGCCATCAAACATGTTATACGATACCGAGTATTTATGCTCTCCGTCATGTCTGACTCTGTGATGCTATAGACTGTAGCCCACCAGGCTCCTCTGTTCATGAATTTTCCAGGCAAGACTGGAGTGGGTTGCCATTTCTTCCCCCAGAGGATATTCCAGACCCAGGGATCAAACCCATGACTCCTGCATTGTCAGAATGATTCTTTACCACTGCAACATCTGGGAAGCCCCATAAGATACCAAAGGAGAGTTTAATTTACCCTTAGGAATGATTACTAGGCAAACCACTGTAAATTGTTATTTAAATATTAGGGGAAAACTCTTCTAGAATGAACTTCCTTAGTAGAAGTAGGATAGGATATGTTGCCATCAAAGTAAAATTCATCAACATCTCAGTGGTACAGAAAAGGAAATTATATTTTTCATATAAAATGTACTTGAAGTCTGGGTGATGCTCCAGGGAAACTATTTTCTACATTACCATGTACTCACTGATCCAGACTAGTTTGTTTCTTCATCTCAACAAAAGGCTAATGTGGTTGTTCTAAAAAGGGAAGAGATGAATGAGTGTCACACTGCTTTTACTTCTTCCCACAACACTTGGGCTATCACCAGGCACATTACATCAGTAGAATAGAGGCAGTAATATGTACTGTGTTCAAAAAGAAAGGAAAGTTGGCTAAGGGTGGGGATGGAAGCCTTTCCTAGAAGAAATATTTGGGGGTTTATCTCAGACATGATAAATTATTTGCTTAACAGCAAAAAATATTTGTTTATTGAAAGCAGAACAGTTGTTCTAAATAAAATATTTCCTTTTGAAAATTGTTTATTTTTCAATATCGATTTAGTTTGCTTTGTGCCTATATATTACTGATTCTTATTGTGTGTTTATTTTTCTCTTGTCTTTTAAGGTATAGCTTGAAGATAAACTGGAGATATAGATCTAGTCTTTATCTTGTCTGTAAGGAAAATTTGTAAGAAGTAATTAAACTAGATTGTTGAATTTACTTTTAGTAGCTTAGATACTGATGATTGTGTTCTGGAATTTGGAAGAAGAAAGCAAATGGTGCCTGCACCTGTGAGGATATTGGTGCAATTTTCCATAAAAACAAAGTAAAATCTCACTTCACATCTTCCTGTGAAAATGACATTGATTAGACATCAATAGGACTCTATGAGTGGGCCTTTGTCATTGGTTGAAAAACATATCCTCTTGCTAAGCTTGGTTATTGGATGGGGACATTGAGATTTTGGAGGTCTTTCTAATGTTATAGGTCTTAAAACTCTTTTCTTCCTTAATCCTGAAAAAGATACAAATGAGAATATAAACCTGTGACTTTAAATGATTGTTAAAGAAGGAATCATGAAGAAACTAGAATCTCAATCAAGGCCAGTAGACTAGAACTCAGCATTGATTTATATCCAAAGAATTAAAGCATTTTCTGGCTCTTCAGCTAGGTATACACAAACACATGTAAACACACAACATGTACATTATTTCAAACTTATAAATTTGCTTTCCATCTACAAAAATCAACAATTTTGCAATAGATTTAAAAATATCACATATCAGTACATCGTCCTGTGGCACTACTTGTATATTAAACCCTCCTTATTCTATATGCAGCATCAAAGTTTGGAATGATGTTGAGAGAGTCAATTCCTAGGCAGGTTGATAAGAAGTCCAGGGTCTCCCAGCAGAAGAAAGGGGGTTGGGGCTCTCAAGGTGGAGATATGGATCTGGTGTCCTCAAGGAGGAGAAACGGACAAAATGATTTTTTTTTTCTTAAGCCTAGAACTGACGATTACACAACAAAACAACTCAGCTTAAACTCTGTACTAAGGATTATATAACAACAATGTATCCTTCTTGAGACATGTTTCTCCTTCTTAAGAACCTTCTGACTAATCCTGTTATCTTAAAATGTTTATTATGGGAATGGGTCTGGTATGGCCATTACAATCTTGAGACATTCTTTTTTATTTACTGTAATAACCAATTAAAAAATATATAACTCCCTTGCTAAGACTGGTTCCAAATAGGAAAAGGAGTACATCAAGGCTGTGTATTGTCACCCTGATTATTTAACTTACATGCAGAGTACATCATGAGAAACACTGGGCTGGAGGAAGCACAAGCTGGAATCAAGATTGCAGGGAGAAATATCAATAACCTCAGATATGCAGATGACACCACCCTTATGGCAGAAAGTGAAGAACAAAAGAGCCTCTTGATGAAAGTGAAAGAGGAGAGTGAAAAAGTTGGCTTAAAACTCAACATTCAGAAAACAAAGATCATGGCATCTGGTCACATCACTTCATGGCAAATAGATGGGGAAACAGTGGAAACAGTGGCTGACTTTGTTTTGGGGCTCCAAAATCACCGCAGATGGTGACTGCAGCCATGAAATTAAAAAACGCTTACTCCTTGGAAGGAAATTTATCATCAACCTAGACAGCATATTCAAAAGCAGAGACATTACTTTGCCAACAAAGATCCTTCTAGTCAAGGCTATGGTTTTTCCAGTGGTCATGTATGGATGTGAGAGTTGAACTATAAAGAAAGCTGAGCATCAAAGAATTGATGCTTTTGAACTGTGGTGTTGGAGAAGACTCTTTAGAGTCCCTTGGACTGCAAGGAGATCCAACCAGTCCATCCTAAAGGAGGTCAGTCCTGAGTGTTCATTGGAGGGACTGATGTTGAAGCTGAAACTTCAATACTTTGGCCACCTCATGCAAAAAGCTGACTCATTTGAAAAGACCCTGATGCTGGGAAAGATTGAAGATGGGAGGAGAAGGGGACGACAGAGGAGGAGATGGTTGGATGGCATCACCGACTCAATGGACATGAGTCTGAGTGAACTCCGGGAGTTGGTGATGGACAGGGAGGCCTGGCATGCTGCGGTTCATGGGGTCACAAAGAGTCAGACACAACTGAGTGAATGTGCTGAACTGAAATTGCTAAGACTAGCAAGAGGGGCACTCTCTGTCCCCCTTCTAATGTCTATGTCAGAAGCTTTCTCTGTTCCTTTTTATACTTTAATAAAGCTCTGCTATACAAAAGCTCTTTGATCAAGTCTGGTCCCTGGTCCTGAAGCTAAATCTTCTTTGGAGATCACGAATCTGACATCATTCACCATAAGCTATCATCTGGGATCTTCAAGACAAGGTAAGAACACTCAGAGTTCTAGCCTCTGTGCTAAGGAAGGGTTAAAATCCATCATTGAAAAGTTAAAGCAACAGGGGCTATTAATTCCCTATAATAGTCCAGGCAACACTCCTATTTGGGTTGTGAAAAAGTCAAATGATAAATGGAGACTAGATCAAGATTTACAAATAATAAATGAGGTTGTGGTTCCTTTATACCCCAGGGTACCTAATCCTTATACTTTGTTGTCTGAAATTCCTGCATGGGCCAAATATTTCTCAGTAATTGATTTAAAAGATGCCTTCTATTCTGTACCATTGGTGGAGGAAAGTCAATTTCTATTTGCCTTTGAAGACCCTACTCAGCCAGCTTCTCAGTTAACCTGGACAGATTTGCCCCAGGGCTTTGGTGACAGCCCCCACCTATTTAGCAAAGTTTGTCCTGGGATTTACAAAACTTTAATAGCTCCAAGGCAGTGGTGCTATAGTACGTAGATGATGTTCTGTTCTGTGCTGAGACAGAGGAAGCTTGCTCACAAGCCTCAGATGTCTTCCTAAGCTTTTTGGCTGGCTGAAGTTATAAGGCATTAAGGGAAAAGGCTCAGCTTTATCAACAGTCTGTTAAATATCTGGACCTAATCATATCAGAAGGGACTAGGGCCATAGGCCCCTAGAGAATTAAACCTATATTGAATCATTCCCTACCTATGACTTTAAGACAATTGAGAGGATTTTGGAGAATCACAGGCTACTGATGAATTTGGATTTCGGGTTATGGGGAACTTCAGTTCAGTTCAGTCGCTCAGTCACTGGCAACTCTGCAACCCCATGAACTGCAGCATGCCAGGCTTCCCTGTCCTTCACCAACACCTGGAGTCTACCCAAACCCATGTCCATCGAGTCATTGATGCCATCCAACCATCTCATCCTCTGTCGCCCCCTTCTCCTCCTGCCTTCAATCTTTCCCAGCATCAGGGTCTTTTCCAATGAGTCAGTCAGTTCAATGGGAAACTTGCCTAGTCTTTATATAAACTTATAACTGAAATTCAGCAGGCCCAAACCAACAAACTGGTTTGTTCCCTGAGTCTGAAAAGGCTTTTAAGGTTCTTCAAACTGTTCTCCTGCAAGCTCCTGTTTAAGCTTGCCCACAGGATCAGAGTTCGATTTGTTTGTCATAAATAGGGGTTTGACACAACTCTGAGGGCCTCACCAGCAACCTACAGGATTCCTGAGCATAAAATTAGATGTGGTGGCCACATTGGCTGAGAGTAATTGTCATAATTGCTTTATTTGCACCCAAAGCTCTCACATGTATTAGTGGTAGAAATCTTACTATACTGACCTCATCATGTGAATGGAATCTTAAACTCTGTTCTAATACACTTCAGGTATAATAAAGAGGCTTAACTTTGGTAAACCTCATATTTCCTACTCCAAATAAATCCTTATATCATAATTAGCAAAAAAAAAAAAAAATAAAGTTAATATTTGGATGGCAGACAGTCAGCTTCTTAAGTATCAGTCACTGTTGTTAGAAGGACCAATAACTAAGCTTAAAGTTTGTGGAAACTTAAATCCTGCCACTTTACTTCCTGAAAAGGAAGATGAAACATCAATCATAATTGTTCCCAATTCCTAACTTTTAACTATGCAGCTTGGGAAGATCTAATGGATACCCCATTAGACAATTCTGACACGGATATATTTACAGATGGCAATTCTTTTGTTCAAGGTGAGAAGTGGAAAGTAGGTTATGCTGTGGTTACATCTGAACAGGTTTTAGAGGTAAATTCAAATTATAATGATTGGGAACAATTGGGATCTTGTCTCAAGAAATATGAAATGTAATCATTCCTGTGGTTTCCAAACCTAGTTCAGGTCCTCCTTTTGCCTGGCCAGAAACTCATTGGGACTGGGTCCCTCAGTCATGATGGTTTGCTCCAAATGGGACCTACTGGATATCTGGATCCTACCTATGGGTGTGGCTTTCCCCTGGCTGGATAAGGAGATGCACCCTAGGTCTAGCTTTTACTCATGGCTTCATATTTTCAGAGCTTCCAGAGAAGCCTGCTAATATGCCACACCTTAGAACTTACTGGCAAGGTCTGTTTTTTCACTGGTATGGTTATCTGGCTGCAATACTAGTTCCCTTTAAGGGAACTGCAGATGTTACACTATGAGTTGATGTTCTGACTAACTTTACTCAACAGGCTTTACAAGATTCTCAGAAAAGCTATTTTGGCCCTTAATGCTGAACAAATACAAATTAGAAAGATGATTTTACAAAACAGATTGGCCTTAGATATTCTAACAGCCATACAAGGAGGAACTTGTGCCATTCATAACCAGTGTTGTACATATATACCAGATATGAGTACTAATGTTATTCGCATTACCATATACATGATCAAGATGATTCAGGTTATGCATTCTCCTGAAGCCTCAGTCACCTTACTTTGGGAAATGTTAACTAGCTCCCTATGGTAGAAAGCTATCTTAATCATAATAATTCTAATTATTCTGTTTTTACTGTTTGCTCCCTGCAACTGTAACTCTGTAACTGGATTTATTTCTAACCATCTGAAAGCTTTTAAGTTACAAGTGGCTATCCAGGCTCCTACGAGTGCCACAGCCTCCTCCAAGTATTACTTGGGGCCCCTGGATCACAGAGCCTCCAAATGAGGGTTAGGAGAATATGCTGCCTCAACAATTTAGGGACAACAGCCCTCAACACAGGAAGTAGTTATGGAATGAAAATGATACCGCTTTCATAATTATCCTAAAAGCAGGGTTGGGGGAGGAGGGGGGATGAGAGAATCAATTTCTAGGTAGGGTGATAAGGAGTCCAGGGTCCCAGAGGAAGAGAGAGGAGTCTGAAATTATCAAGGAGGAGGAAAGGACAAACATATTTTTTTTTTTTTTTTTTTTCACTACATTCCTTAGTCTTAGTCACATAAAATTTTTTTTTTTTTTTTTAATTTAAGCTCATAATTGATGGTTACACAACAAAACAATTCAGCTTAAACTCTGTACTAAGGATTGGGACTGAAAAGGTCATTTTTCATTCCAATCCCAAAGAAAGGCAATACCAAAGAATGCTCAAATTAGTGCACAATTGCACTCATCTCATATGCTAGTAAAGTAATGTTCAAAATTCTCTAAGCCAGGCTTCAACAATTTGTGAACCATGAACTTTCAGATATTCAAGCAGGTTTTAGAAAAGGCAGAGGAACCAGATATCAAATTGCCAATATCCATTGGATCATCGAAAAAGCAAGAGAGTTCCAGAAATTATCTATTTCTGTTTTATTGACTATGCCAAAACTTTTGACTGTGTGGATCACCACAAACTGGGGAAATTTCTTAAAGAGATGGGAATACCAGACCACCTGACCTGCCTCTTGAGAAACTTGTATACAGATCAGGAAGCAACAGTTAGAACTGGACATGGAATAACAGACTGGTTCCAAATAGGAAAAGGAGTACTTCAAGGCTGTATATTGTCACCCTGTTTATTTAACTTATATGGAAAGTACCTCATGAAAAGTGATGAGCTGGAGGAAGCACAAGCTGGAATCAAGATTGCCGGGAGAAATATCAATAACCTCAGATATGCATATAGCACTACCTTTATTACAGAAAGTGAAGAAGAACTAGAGTTAAGAGCTAGAGTCTGTTGATGAAAGTGAAAGAGGAGAGTGAAAATGTTGGCTTAAAGCTCAATATTTAGAAAACTAAGATCATGGCATCCAGGCCCATCACTTCATGACAAATAGATGGAGAAACAGTGGAAACAGTGGCAGACTTTATTTTGGGGGGCTCCAAACCCACAGCAGATGGTGATTGCAGCAATGAAATTAAAAGACGCTTACTCCTTGGAAGAAAAGTTATGACCAACCTAGACAGTATATTAAAAAGCAGAGACATTACTTTGCCAACAAAGGTCCATCTAGTCAAGGCTATGGTTGTTCCAGTAGTCATGTATGGATGTTAGATTTGGACTGTAGAGAAAGCTGAGTGCTGAAGAATTGATGCTTTTGAACTGTGGTGCTGGAGAAGATTCTTGAGTCTCTTGGACTGCAAGGAGATGCAACCAGTTCATCCTAAAGGAAATCAGTCTTGAATATACATTGGAAGGACTGATGTTGAAGCTGAAACTCCAATTGTTTGGCCACCTGATGTGAAGAACTGACTCATTTGAAAAGACCCTGATGCTGGGCAAGATTGAAGGAAGGAAGAGAAGGGGACAACAGAGGATAAGATGGCTGGATGGCATCACCAACTCAGTGGACTGAGTTTGAGTAAATTCCGGGAGTTGGTGATGTACAGGGAAGCCTGGCATGCTGCAGTTCCTGGGGTGGCAAAGAGTTGGACATGACTGAGCTACTGAACTGAACTGAAAGATTTTATAATAACAATGTATCCTGCTTAAGGACAGTCTCTCCTTCTTGAAAACCTTCTGACTAATCCTGGTATCTTAAAATGTAAATTATGGGAGTGGTTCTGGTAAAATTTTTCTATTGTTAAATTCTAATCCTGTTATCTTAATATGTAAAATGTGGGAGTGGGTCTGGTAAAATCATTACAACCTTGAGACATTCTTTTGATATATTGTAATAACCAATTTAAAAAAGTAAGAGAAGCGAAAAGCAAAGGAGAAGGAAACATATAAGCATTTGAATGCAGAGTTCAAAAGAAAAGCAAGTAGATATACGAAAACCTTCCTCAGAGATCAATGCAAAGAAATAGAAGAAAAACAACAGAATGGGGAAGTCTAGAGATTTCTTTAAGAAAACTAGAGATACCAAGGAACATTTCATGCAAAGATGGGCTCCATAAAGGACAGAAATGGTATGGACCTAATACAAGCAGAAGATATTAAGAAGGGGTGGCAAATATACACAGAAGAACTGTACAAAAAAAGATCTTCACGACCAAGATAATCACGATGGTGTAATCACTTACCCAGAGCCAGACATCCTGGAATGTGAAGTCAAGTGGGCCTTAGAAAGCATCACTATGAACAAAGCTATTGGAGGTGATGGAATTCCAGCTGAGCTATTTCAAATCCTAAAAGATGGTGCTGTGAAAGTGCTGCACTCAATATGCCAGCAAATTTGGAAAACTCATCAGTGGCCACAGGACTGGAAAAGGTCAGTTTTCATTCCAGTCCCTAAGAAAGGTAATGCCAAAGAATGCTCAAACTACCCACACAATTGCACTCATCTCACACACTAGTAAAGCAATGCTCAAAATTCTCCAAGACAGGCTTCAGCAATACATGAACTATGAACTTCCAGATGTTCAAGCTGGTTTTAGAAAAGGCAAAGGAACCAGAGATCAAATTGCCAACATCCGCTGGATCATGGAAAAAGCAAGAGAGTTCCATAAAAACATCTATTTCTGTTTTATTGACAATGCCAAAGCCTTTGACTGTGTGGAATACAATAAACTGGAAAATTCTGAAAGAGATGGGAATACCAGACCACCTGACCTGCCTCTTGAGAAATTTGTATGCAGGTCAGGAAGCAACAGTTAGAACTGGACATGCAACAACAGACTGATTCCAAATAGGAAAAGGAGTTCGTCAAGGCTGTATATTGTCACCCTGCTTATTTAACTTATATGCAGAGTATATCATGAGAAACGCTGGGCTGGAAGAAGCACAAATTGGAATCAAGATGGCCTGGAGAAATATCAATAACCTCAGATATGCAGATGACACCACCCTTATGGCAGAAAGTGAAGAGGAACTAAAAAGCCTTTTGATAAAAGTGAAAGAGGAGAGTGAAAAAGTTGGCTCAATGCTCAACATTCAGAAAACTAAGATCATGGCATCTGGTCCCATCCCTTCATGGGAAATAGATGGGAAACTGGAAATAGTGTCAGACTTTATTTTTTTTGGCTCCAAAATCACTGCAGATGGTGACTGCAGGCATGAAATTAAAAGACGCTTACTCCTTGGAAGGAAAGTTATGACCAACCTAGATAGCATGTTCAAAAGCAGAGACATTACTTTGCCAACAAAGGTCCATCTAGTCAAGGCTATGGCTTTTCCAGTGGTCATGTATGGATGTGAGAGTTGGACTTTGAAAAAGCTGAGCACTGAAGAATTGATGCTTTTGAACTGTGGTGTTGGAGAAGACTCTTGAGAGTCCCTTGGACTGCAAGGAGATCCAACCAGTCCATCCTAAAGGAGATCAGTCCTGGGTGTTCTTTGGAAGGACTGATACTTAAGCTGAAACTCCAGTACTTTGGCCAATTGATGCGAAGTGTTCACTCATTGGAAAAGACTCTGATGCTGGGAGGGATTGAAGGCAGGAGGAGAAGGGGACGACAGAGGATGAGATGGCTTGATGGCATCACCGACTCGATGGACATGAGTCTGAGTGAACTCCGGGTGTTGGTTATGGACAGGGAGGCCTTGGATGCCGCAATTCATGGTGTCCCAAAACGTCGGACACGACTGGGCGACTGAACTGAACTGAACTCATAGCTCCCTTGCTAAAACTAGCGAGTGTGGCACTCTCCACCCACTTCTGACATCTATGTCAGAAGCTTCCTCTGTCCCTTTTCACTGTAATAAAACTTCTCCCACACAAGAGCCCTGAGTGTTCGAGCCTGGTCTTTGGTCCCAAAGCTAAATCTTCAGAGATCAGGAATCCAACATTGTTCAGGGAAAGCTATCAATGTGATAAACAAGGCTATGGCCCCAGTTTACAAAGATCTAAGTCTAGGCTGGCATATCATTAACCAGCTCTGATGACACATTTATGTCAATGAATCTGTCTGGATACACATTCTCATTTCCTTACTGGTTTCACTTATTGCAGTGAATGAAGATCACTTATAAAAAGTGTCTTTTAAAATAGCATACAAAACTCTGGGTCTCACTCCTACAGAAGCCATTCAAACAGCCCAGTTCCATCTCCCAGTTAAATGCTGGCAAAGAAAAACTGTAAGTAAGACTAGCATGGGGGGGTGGGGGAAGGGTTTGGAGGAAACAAACAAACAAACAAAAAAAGCACCAAGCTAAGCCTCAGCCCATCAACACAATTATATAATGCAATAATTTGATGCTACTAAGCCTCTGACTCTGAGAATGGTTTTAATGTAATGATACCAGATAATAGACATTTAGGTCTGTATCTTATCCCCAGGATCTCTAAGGAAAATTTCTCCAAATGATTCTAATACTCAGCCAAACTTGCAAATGGCCAATTTAAATGATACTGGATAGATTTTCCAGTTTCAGCATTTCAGGAATCTAGGACCATAGTCGGTCCAGAAATAAATCAGAGTCTTAATGTGATTCAATCTGAATAAAATTCTCCATATCATCTCCTTCCAAGGTTCTAGCATTTAGGTAGTCTCAAGAGACACTTCCAAAAATTCAGACTCACTACCCGATATGACAGTACTAAATGATAGAAATACCACAAATTCTGCCTTTTGCAATCCTCATTAAATGTTCCAATTGGCAGCCTACTAGTTGAGTCCTAGGTATCATGGGAAATATTGCATATCAGACTGCAATTCAGGAAAATTTATCCTACGTTTATAGGATTTCTATTTTAACTCTAACGTGTGTTTGAATATTGTCTTTATCATTCAAAACTAAACAAAACAAAACATTAGTGCAGAAGTATTTTACCAGATCCCTAAGTGAACCTAAGCCAGTGTGACTGGTGTGTAAAAATGCATCATGGCCAAAGATTACAGGTAGTAAAAGATTTCCACAACTAGTTCAGAGGTAAAGGGCCAGGCCAAAGCACATAAGCTTATGATCTCCTAGTAAAAAAATATTGAGATGAAGACTTCTGGTCCCAAGGAGATAAGGGCTTGATCTTACTCTTTCTTGAGAGTCAGTGGTAGGTCCTCAGCAACAATCAAGTCTATGAGCAACATTATTGAAGGAAACAACACACCAGCCTTTTAATATTTTTATATACTATCTCATAAAACTCAAAGGAAAAAATGTACTTCCCTCTCTCAAGAAATTGTCACGTACTGAGCCAGACTCTGGGAGGAGTTCTCTTTGCCTTACAATGACTTCCATAATAAACTTTGCATTTGACTCATTTTTACTCTTTATTCCTCTGGCCAGACATTTGGCTTTTTGCATGTGAATTTCATCTACCCCCAACCTATATTTATACAGCAGTTCAAGATTAAATTCTGTATAAGAAACTCCATTCCTTTTCTTTCACTGTTTTAAAACTCCAAAACAAAGACAGTAATAAATTGTTTCATAAATTATTTCATTTATTGGTTGAGTTTGTGAAAACTGTGAGTAGACGATATGAACTCAACTTACGTGCTCTGAAATTGTGAATTATGGGTCTGTTTTCCACCATTTCACAAAATGTTCTACTCTAACTTCTGCTTGTAATTAGTTACTTTGGAAAGAACTAAGCAGATGTGTTACAGTTTCTTTGAATTATCAGCGTGTATTTAAGACAAACTCCATCTTCTGAAGAAATTGTATCCTCCAGGGAATTATTTGTCTTCTGCTAACAGACTTTTATTTGGGATGTGAAGATAGTTTTAGGTTTCAGGTGTGCTGGCTGGAGATTAATGTAGCTAAAAGTTACAGCATAAATTTTTTAACTCAAGCTCAACACATTTGGTTCTGACTCTTGATTTCTAAGAAAGGTGGTTTTCTCAGGCATTAGTAGCTAGAAACCATAAGTGTACACGGATTTGCAGCAAGTAGAATTGATGTGACAAACTAGAAGAGTAAAGGTAGCTGGAAGAAAGTTTTAGAACAATTATTAAACTTTCCCTATAGTACATTATGAGTGCTTAGTCACTCAGTCATGCCTGACTCTTAGTGACTCCATGGAGTGTAGCCCACCAGGCTCTTCTGTCCATGGGGATTCTCCAGGCAAGAATACTGGAGTGAGTTGCCATGCCCTTCTCCAGGGAATCTTCCCAACCCAGGGACAGAACCCATTTCTCCAGCATTGCAGGCAGATTCTTTACCAACTGAGCCACTCGGGAAGCCCATAGTACATTAGAGATAAACTCTATTACAGATGTTGGTTTTTATAGGAAAATAAATATGCAGGATGCATATATATTATATGCATATTATATAAATGTGCATATATATATCATGAAAACAAAAAATTCTCAACACAGATTTCAGAAAATAATACTTTTATTTTTTAGAAAATAAATATTAGTATTGGGAAAAATAAGTGGTTTCAATACTTAATATGAAAGGTTAAAGGCAAAACATCACCTATCATTATTCATTTGAATATATACATCCAATTATGATCTACCAATCAGAAGATAATTTTACTCTCTCTGTTATGTTGCCACTTTATCATTTTCCACTTCAGTATTTAAGTGCTTTAAAATCTTATTCATTCTTAATAATACCCTTACTTTTAATTAAAGTAGTCTCAGAAATAATGTTATGCCTTCTCTATTTTACAAATGACTTGGTTCCTAGTCATCAACCAAGAAAAGCATCTTTTTTTTTTTTTTTGCAAATATGCTTAGAATTGCATATTAATAAGGTTACATACTGGTTTTATATAGGATAGTATTTTATATCCAAACAGTTTTCTCCATATATTTAAATCTAAGATTATTGTGCATTTTAAAGTATAGTCTAAAGCAAGTATTATCAAAGTTCAAAGGAATAATTAATAGTATTCATTACTTTTTTTTTTAAAAAATGAAGATATTATGTGTTGACTTAAATTTCCTCAAGGCCTTTGCCCTTATAAACTATATTATAAAGATTTTCATGTTTGAAATTTTCTTTTCGTTTTGCCTGTATTTAGCCATCTTACTCATGACAAAAATAATGGCTCTTACAAAAAAATTATATTTTGCTGAATCTCAAAAAGGACACTTGGAATTATCAGTGCAAATTTTTATAATTTTAAAATGAACACAGTTTATATCTTAAAGAAAAAAGTAAAGATAAATAGTAATTTGCTTAATAAAATAAAGCATATTAAAATATATCAATTCAGTTTAGTTTTATAGTTCATGGTTTAAGCATGAGTTTAAGTTTAGTGTCTATTTTAAATAAAGCATTTGCTTCACTTACAACATCCTCAGAAAATAAACATGAGAAAATCTTTTATCTAACAAAGATATCTTACCCAGATATTCTCTTAAGGAGTAAGATCAGTCTTCATATACTATATACACTACTTCTCAGGGTGTATTTAAAAAACAAACATGGTTTGAGGCTACAAAGAGTTAAGACAACCTCTCATCTCACTCCTAACCTATACACAGTAGAAACAGGTATCCTAACTTTCTTATTTTATAAGAGCTTGATTCTAATTTGGGAGGCCATCAAAACTGTGAAAAACATGTGAAACATAACTTTGGCTCCAATCTTCCATCTGTACATTCATGTAACTCCCACTGAAACTAATTAAGTTTTTCTTCAGTTTATGTTACTAGGAGTTGGGCATGCAGAAGTTTCAATTAAATTGTCCATATTGAAATCAATGGGAGTTCAGTGATATTGATGGGGATTACATACATGAAAAAGATGTAAAAGAAGATGTTAAAATTTGTTAAGACTCTTTAGCAAGGCAACATGTTTCTGAAAATTGATTCACTTCTCTTCTAAATCAGAGTTTGAATTTTATGTATGCTAAATTGTTAAGCTTTTTTACATGATTAAAAATATATATTTAAAAGAGATATAAGCAGACATCTGAATTCTCCCAATTTATCATATAAAATATATTTTTTGCTCCTCTTGGTAATAAATTTGTTTTTTTTTTTATTTCTTATTAATGTGTTGTTGCATGGTTTTATTGGCTGAAATGTAATTTAAAATATTGGGAATGACACTCTCCCGTGTACAGTCTGTTGACCTTCATTCAACCCATCCAGTAACAATGGACTCTGGGCATGGAACATTTCCTTACCAAGCAATGAACAGCCTATACAATGGGGCTTGTCAGCTTATTCAAGAAATATCTTTTCTGGTTTCATGCTCAATAGTGTTCCTTTGCTCTGCTGAAGCATGTATGTCAGTGCACTTCAGTCATATCCCAGTTTTTAGTGTTCCAGACTTGACAGAGGAAGGGTCAAAGTCCTTCTGCTGGGACATGGGGAGTGTTGCACATAGGCCAGTTGCTCTGTGACTGCTGCCAGGGACACCTGCTAGTCATGAGGGATTTACACAGCCATTGAAGTTGATCTTACCCTGTCTCTTCTGTGTGTGACTAATACTAATATTCCCTGTCTTGAGTTTTCTTTGGTGACTTTTTTTTTTCTTGCTGATATTTTTGATACCAAAGATGCAAGAGAGTTTAACTCCTGGTGGCTAGTATGTGATGGTCTTTGCTGTTTTCCATCTAGCCGGAGTCCTACTCTGGCACTGATAACCAGTACCTCATGTTCTGCTCAGTATAAAACTTTGCTGCAAATGTATTTAAAAGAGAGGAAGAGGTGACCACTGAGCAACTACTCAACCAGTCCATTAATACACAACAGTTTAGTTGGCTATGGATGCTTTCCCTCTCAGGAAGATATAGAGCTATTAAGGGAAAAAACATAGAAAATCTTACTACAAGATGTGATAGGTAAGTGGGTAAGTAGTTACATAGTAGAATTAATGAAAACACGGCATGTAAGACCACCCAAGACAGATGGGTCACGGTGGAGAGGTCTGACAAAACATGGTCTGCTGGAGAAGGGAATGACAAACCACTTCAGTGCTCTTGCCATGAGAATCTCATGAACAGTATGAAAAAGCAAAACGATATGACACTGAGAGATGAGCCCTACAGGTCAGTAGGTGTCCAATATGCTACTGGGGAAGAACAGAGAAATAGTGCAACAAAGAATGAAGATGCTGAGCCTTAGCAGAAACGACGCCCAGTTGTGGATGTGTCTGGCAGTGAAAGTAAAGCCTGATGCAATAAAGAACAATATTTCATGGGAATCTGTAATGTTAGAGCCATGAATCACAGTAAATTTGATGTGGTCAAAAAGGAAATGGCAAGAATGAACATCCACCGTTTAGGAATCAGTGAACTAAAAATGGATGGGGATGGGTGAATTTAATTCAGATAACCATTAAATACTTCTTTGGGAAAGAATCCCTTAGAAGAAATAGAGTAGCCCTCATAGTTAACAAAAGGTCCAAACGTAGTACTTGGGGGCAGTCTCATAAGTGACAGAATATTCTCGGTTCATTTTCAAGGTAAACCATTCAACAATACAGTAATCCAAGTCTATGCTCCAACCACTAATGCCAAAGAAGCTAAAGTTGAACGGCTGTATGAAGAACACAAAGACTCTCTAGAACTAACACCAAAAAAAAGATGTCCTTTTCATCATAGGGGATTGAAATGCAAAAGTAGAAGTCAAGAGATATCTGGAGTAATAGACATATTGGCCTTGGAGAACAAAATGAAGCAGGGCAAAGGCTAACAGAGTTTTGCCAAGAAAACACACTAGTCATAGCAAACACCATCTTCCAACATCACAAGAGACGAACTGATACATGGACATCACCAGATGGTGAATACTGGAATCAGATTGATTATATTCTTTGTAGCTGAAGATGGAGATGCTCTATACAGTCAGCAAAAACAAGACTGGGTACTGACTGTGGCTCAGATCATGAACTCCTTATTGCAAAATTCAGACTTAAATTGAATAAAGTAGGAAAAACCACTAGGCCATTCATATATTATGTAAACCAAATCCCTTATGATTATACAGTGGAAGTGACAAATAGATACAAGGAATTAAATCTGATGGATAGAGTGCATGAAGAACTATGGATGGAGATTTGTAACATTATGCAGGAGACAGTGACCAAAACCAGCCCCAAGAGAAAGAAATGCATGAAGTCAAAATTGTTGTCTGAGGAGGCCTTACAAATAGCTGAGAAAGGAAGAGAAGTGAAAGGCAAAGGAGAAAGGGAAAGATATACTCAGCTGAATGCAGAATTCCAAAGAAATAGCAGAGAGATAAGTGTGCTAATCTCTTAGGTAGTCTCAGACTACTTAAGAGAACAATGCAAAAAATAGAAGAAAACAATAGAATGGAAAAGACTAGAAATCTCTTTAAGAAAATTGGATATCCTAAGGGAAGATTTCATGCGAAGATGGGCCAATAAAGGATAGAAATAGTAAGAACCTAACAGAAGGGGAAGAAATTAAGAAGAGATGGCAAGAGTACACAGAAGTACTGTACAAAACAGGTCTCATGATCTGGATAACCACAATGATGTTGTCACTTACCTAGAGCCAGACATCCTGGAGTGTGAAGTCAAGTGGGCCTTAGGAAGCATCACTAAGAAAAAGCTAGTGGAGGTGATGGAATTTCAGCTAAGCTATTTCCAATCCTAAAAGATGATGCTATTAAAGTGCTGCACTCAGTATGCCAGCAAATTTGAAAACACGGCAATGGACTAGAAAAGGTCAGTTTTCATTCCAATCCCAAAGAAAGGCAATGACAAAGAATGTTCAAATTACCATACAACTGCACTCATTTCACATGCTAGCAAGACTATGCTCAATATCCTTCAAGTTATGTTTCAACAATACAAAAACTGAAAACTTCGAAATGTACAAGCTGGATTTAGAAAAGGCAGAGGAATCAGAGATCATATTGCCAACATCTGTTGTATCATCAAAAAAGCAAGAGATTTCCAGAAAAAAAAACATCTACTTCTGCTTCATTGACCAAGCTAAAGCCTTTGACTGTGTGGATCTCAGCTAACTGGAAGGACTGATGCTGAAGCTGAAGCTCCAATACTTTGGCCACCTGATGAGAAGAGCCAACTCACTGGAAAAGTTGCTGATGTTGGGAAAGATTGAGGGCAGGATGAGAAGGGGGTGACAGAGGATGAGATGGTTGGATGGCACCATCGAGTCAATGAACATGAATTTGAGCAAACTCTGGGAGTTAGTGGACAGGGAACCTGGCATGCTGCAGTCCATGGTCTCAAAGAGTCCAGCACAAATTAGTGACTGAACAACAACAATTTTGAATTTTAATCTACAAAACTTCACAGCATACCATTTAATTCAAAGAGAACTTCTATGTGCTCTCCCTGTATAAGGCATCATGTATTACTTTAATGTAATTTACTAATAATGTTGAGAATAATTATTTGAAGCAGAATTCAATATCTCTATTATATTGATGAGAAACTGAGGCTTAGAGAATTAAAAAAACAGAGTTTGGATTTCAATCCATGCTTTGTGACTACAGTTTCCATTTTTTACATTTTTCCATACTGGCTCATGAATCATCTTCAAAATTATTGTACATAGGAAAATCAACTGATATATTATTTGATGAGCATGTCATTCCCCATCTTGTTGAACTTCAATAGACTCTAAATAGCTTAAAGCTCTCATTCTTTAAATCCCAATTCCCAGTTAAAATGTTATAAAAACCTTAGTAAAAGGATGTAACTCATAAATCTACACTGAATTCATGAACTTTTTATACTAAAGTTTTGCTAAGATATATGTAAGTAATTATGACCACATGTTTCCCATTTTATTTAACAAGATAAAGCAATGAGAAATGTTCTTTAACAAAATATTTTGCCTAAACCAAGACACTCAAAATAAGTTTAGGATGTTTTGTCAAATCAAAATCCCCAAGTTCACTCATCCACAGTTTTTTTTTCCCTCAGATTTATTATTAGTACTTTCTTTTCCTCTGCAAAATGTAGTAATAAGTATTGGATACAAGAAAACCTCAGACATCCAACACCAATGTTGTTCCCAGAATAATGATGACTAATTGAATGAAACTCTATTGTCTAGAGAACAAATCTCTTAAGCAGATTGAGGAACTCTTGTGTAATTACTATTTTATAATATAAATCTATATAAAATAAAGGGTAAATATACAATTTTAATAAATAATATCACACTCAAATTAGTTTAAGTAAAAGGAGGATGATATCCATTATTTCAATTCCAAATTAAATACTTTTCTACAAAATTAGTAAATGTTATTTTCAAGATTATCCTTTTTATTTCTCCCTTTTTTGCTATTTGCTGCTGCTAAGTCGCCTCAGTCGTGTCCCACTCTGTGGGACCCCATAGACGGCAGCCCACCAGGCTCCCCCGTCCCTGGGATTCTCCAGTCAAGAACACTGGAGTGGGTTGCCATTTCCTTCTCCAATGCATGAAAGTGAAAAGTGAAAGTGAAGTCGCTCAGTCGTGTCCGACTCTTACCGACCCCATGGACTGCAGCCTACCAGGCTCCTCTGTCCATGGGATTTTCCAGGCAAGAGTGCTGGAGTGAGGTGCCATGGCCTTCTCTGTTTTGCTATTTAGAAGATGCCAAATATGTCCTATGTTAATTGAGATTTGAAACTTATACTATTATCATACCTGATAATCTCAATCCTTTGTTCATCACACTAGGTAGAATTCCAAAGAAAAGGAAATAGGTGACAGACAGATAATGTGATCATATTTATATCTATTTGTAGTGATCTCCTGCCTTATATTTTGCTGCAAGTTTTTCTCAGCTTACAAATTCCCTCTTCAGATAGCCAAGTTGGATATCTCTCCCTTTTGCTTTTTTTTAAAGGTTTTTACATATTAATAATTCTTCATCAGAGCATTTAACTGTGCTTCCTTAAAATGCTACTTGAAATTGTGACTAACACCAAATTTTGCTTATATCTTTGTATTCCCTGTATCTAATAAAATGTTCTCCATATAATAGCAACTAAAAAAATAATTTTTGAATTCATCTGCCCAATTTATTGTGTTGCAGCCCTGAATAATCCACATTATGAAGCATGGATTCACTATATAGTCCTTGGTGAATTTCCAAAGAAATAATTAATCATTATAATAATTACAATTAACTAATAGCAATTGAAGTAACTTATGTGTATGTGAAAGTCGTTCAGTCGTGTCCAACTCTGACCGCATGCACTGTAACCTGCCAGGCTCCTCTGTCCATGGGGATTCTCCAGGCAAGAATACTGCTGTGGGTTGCCATTCCCTTCTCCAGGGAATCTTCCCTAGCCAGGGATAGACCTCAGGTCTCCTGCATTTACTTCTGAGCCATGGGAGAGAATGGAGCGCACACACACAGTTGTCATTTTAGTACCTGGTACGTGTTATCATCAGGAGAAGGCAGTGGCATCCCACTCCAGTACTCTTGCCTGGAAAATACCATGGACGGCAGAGCCTGGTAGGCTGCGGTCCATGGGGTCGCCAAGAGTCGGACAGGACTGACCGACTTCACTTTCATTTTTCACTTTCATGCACTGGAGAAGGAAATGGCAACCCACTCCAGTGTCCCTGCTTGGAGAATCCCAGGGACAGGGGAGCCTGGTGGGCCGCCATCTATGGGGTCGCACACAGTCGGACACGACTGACGCGACTTAGCAGCAGCAACATATGTTATTATCATATTGCAACATATAAACTACATTTTATGCATTTTTCATAGACTGTCCTATATAACTTTCATAATCATTTTCAGTTCAGTTCAGTCGCTCAGTCATGTCTGACTCTTTTCGACCCCATGAATCGCAGCACGCCAGCCCTCCCTGTCCATCACCAACTCCCAGAGTTCACCCAAACTCAGGTCCATTGAGTCGGTGATGCCATCCAGCCATCTCATCCTCTGTTGTCCCCTTCTCCTCCTGCCCCCAATCTCTCCCAGCATCAGGGTCTTCTCCAATGAGCCAGCTCTTCACTTGAGGTGGCCAAAGTATTGAAGTTTCAGCTTCAGCATCAGTCCTTCCAATGAACACCCAGGACTGATCTCCTTTAGGATGGACTGGTTGGATCTCCTTGCAGTCCAAGGGACTCTCAAGAGTCTTCTCCAACACCACAATTCAAAAGCATCAATTCTTTGATGCTCAGTTTTATTTATAGTCCAACTCTCACATCTATACTAGACTACTGGAAAAACCATAGCCTTAACTAGATGGACCTTTGTTGGCAAAGTAGTATCTCTGCTTTTCAACATGCTATCTAGGTTGGTCTTAACTTTCATTCCAAGGAGTAAGTGTCTTTTAATTTCATGGCTGCAGTGATTTTGGAGCCCCCCAAAATAAAGTCTGACATTGTTTCCACTGTTTCCCCATCTCTTTCTCATAAAGTGATGGGACCAGATGCCATGATCTTAGTTTTCTGAATGTTGAGCTTTAAGCCAACTTTTTCACTCTCCTCTTTCACTTTCATCAAGAGGCTTTTTAGTTCCTTATATGGCAGCAAAGGACTAGCATGGATACTGAGATTTAGAGATATTAAATAAATTTCTCAAAGACATATATAGCAAAAAAAAAAAGCGTAAGCATTTAAATTAATACTCTTCAGATCTTAGAGACAGAGTTTTCAACATGCTGCTAAGCTAGACATTTTAAAGACTATATGCTAACTATAAATTTCTTGATTGCTCTTTTAGAGAAATCATTTTTATTTTCTACTAAAAGTAGTAGAAGACACTGGTGTTATTGCTTCTAAAGAATTACAGTATCTGTCTTTTTGAAGATAGGTGTGGCTAAGGGACTTTCTTTAGCTAAAATGTTAGTGATGTGACATGTTATATGTGTACACAATTGTCCATGTGGCATGACATTTGACCGTGGCCCAAAGACTGGAGTCCTGGTTCCCAAGGAGGCAATGTGAAACACATTTCCACAAACAACAAGTGAGAATTTTTGCTTTTTAAGCTACTGAGATTTGTGGATTGTTTCTTACCACAACAAAATGTACTTGCCTGAGAAGGTCAAGGAATTGATACATAACAAAAACTCAATTTTAGAGATGTTTTGATTTTTGTTGATTTACATTCCAATGGCTTCCTAGGTGCCACAGCAGTAAAGAACATGCCTGCCAATGCAGGAGATTCAAGAGACATGGGTGCCATCCATGGGTCAGAAAGATCCCCTAGAATAGGACACGGCAACCCACTCCAGTCTTCTTGCCTGTGAAATTCTACGGATAGAGGAACCTGATGGGCTACAGTCCATGGGTCTCAAAGAGTTGGACACAACTGAGCAACTACACATTCACACATGTACCAATGAAATACTCAGATATCAGTTGAGAAAATTCAGAGGATAAGTATCTAATTCTTTAATTCTGTTTTGTTTGTTTTTTCCCAACAGTGTTGCTCATGTGTACTTGGTATGCAAAGAATGGCACGTATTTCACATGCACAAGTTGAACAGTTTGGACATAGAAAAAACACCTGGGAAACCATGACCAGAACCCAGGTAAAACATATCCAGCACCTCCCAAAGTTCCCTTGTGTCTTTCTGTTTTGTTCCAGGTTTTGCATCTGTGTGTGTGTGGTAAGAGACACTGATGTATAGAACAGTCTTATGGACTCTGTGGGAGAGGGAGAGGGTGGGAAGATTTGGGAGAATGGCATTGAAACATGTAAAATATCATGTAGGAAACGAGTTGCCAGTCCAGGTTCAATGCACGATACTGGATGCTTGGGGCTGGTGCACTGGGACGACCCAGAGGGATGGTATGGGGAGGGAGGAGGGGGGAGGGTTCAGAATGGGGAACACATGTATACCTGTGGTGGATTCATTTTGATATTTGGCAAAACTAATACAATTTTGTAAAGTTTTAAAATAAAAAAATTAATTAATTAATTAATTAATTTTTTTAAAAGAACATTTAACATGATATATATCCTCGTATCAAATTTTGGAGTGCATGATACCATGTTGTTAACTATAGGCACTGTGCTGCTGCATAGCAGATCCCTAGAAAAGGCAATGGCACCCCACTCCAGTACTCTTGCCTGGAAAATTCCATGGACAGAGGAGCCTGGTAGGCTGCAGTCCATGGGGTTGCTAAGAGTCGGACATGACTGATCGACTTCACTTTCACTTTTCACTTTCATGCATTGGAGAAGGAAATGGCAACCCACTCCAGTGTTCTTGACTGGAGAATCCCAGGGATGGGGGAGCCTGGTGGGCTGCCGTCTATGGGGTCCCACAGAGTCGGACACGACTGACGCGACTTAGCAGCAGCAGTAGCAGCAGCAGCATAACTGAAACTTTATACCCATTGAGCCACAGAAGAAACAATACATTATTAGTTTCATTGCCTGCAGTTATTTTTGGTCATTTTATCACTGGGAGTAAAGACATATAAAAAGTGTCAGATAATTATAAATTAAAAGCTATATAAAAATATAATGAATAAAGCTCTGTTAAAAACATCTATTTTCAGTTCTAGGATGAATAAGGACTGAAGATGTAAGGTAAAACAAGAAGGCTACAGTTGATCACACTACATTATCAAACCGAAATTTTCTAACAATGTAGATCTTAAATGTTCTCACCAAAAAAGGAGAAATGTGAGGTGATAAATGTTTTAATTAAACTAAATGGGGGTAATCCTTCAAAAAAACAGTTGGCTGATTCATACACTTGTTGTAAGGCAAAAAACAAAACATTGTAAAGCAATTATCCTCCAATTAAAAATAATTTAAGACATAGCTGAATAGAAAAATAATTAATAAAGACAGCTATTTTCAAACGTGATGGAAAAGAAAAATCTTGTATTATCTTACAGAAAAAATGATCCTGATTTACTTTCCTTTCTTAAAACATTGCTTCATCTTAAAGTGTGTGAGAGTGTGTGTATGTGAGTGTATCTGATTTACTATAGCTTTGGGGGCCATTTTTGTAAATGTTTTCTGAAATTATAGCAGTATAATAAAATAGAGGCAGTACAGATGAATTCATTTGTTCATAAGAGATAGGGGCTCCATATTACATTCATGTTCAATGTGACAAAATATTACTTTGAATATTCTTTGTTCACTAGTCCCATAATGATCCAAATTAAATAGATTTAGTAATTGTAGAAAATACAGCAAGGTAATTCAGTTTATAAGTTAATAACTGGGCTCTGAGAAGGTCATTATCTTGTCTGGCAATGAGTAATTTTTTCTTTTTTTTTAATGTTTCACTATTCACAAAGATATTGAATACACAAAATCAGTAACATATTACAAAGAAAATATATTTAAGCGAAGCAAAAATACATTACATGTACAAAAGGAAATGAAAATAAATATATAAGCATTCCTTACTATATAATTAACTTGGAAATATACATTTATATTAATGTAGTAGGCTGAGATTATATAAAAATTCATTCTTTTTAATATGATAGGAATTTAGAACTATAAGGTAGTTGCATAGTGTATATTATTAGGTTTTGGCCATTAGTTTTTGATTGATTATTTGTTTTTTGTTTTCTAAAGACATGAGAAAAACATCAACTTTGTTTAAAAAGATTGGAATATGGTCAAATTTTATAATTGTTATATAATAAAAAGGTTATTAGGCAAAGTATATAAGATTTTTGGATAAATTATTAAGAATATAGGTTTCAGTATCCTCATTTGTAAAATCAGATTTGATGTTATATGAGCTCCAAAGATTTCTTTCAGTGTAGAATTAGTTCATGAAGTAATTTATTACACATCACATTTTAGAATAATTTTTAGGTGTTCTGAGATGGGATCTTTAGTTAATACAAATGAGTATTAGCCATTTCAATCATTAATTGTATTGGGAAAGCATTTTTGAAGCTCTAAAATCTATTTACTCTATATTTTAGTCTTTTCATACACTTGCCAGAGTAAGAGAAATAAGAGCCTGTCAGCAAACACTAAAATTCCTTAGCATTTGACACTTCAAATATCTGCTGGCAACATCCCCAAGATGATGTCAGCTTCTTATACAGAGTAGAACATTTATGCTCCCCCAGAGCATCTCACTTTCAGAGTTGGTGCAATTTCAAATATCAAGTACATTAATGGTTTTTCTCCAAATGGTGACTGAAATCTTTAGAAGTTTTTCTCCAATCTCAGCAAAGAATGAGATATTATGATATGAAAAACAAAGTGAAGGAAATGTAAAATACATATTGAATATCTGAGAAAACATTTACAAAATGAACAGATGCCTTTTAAAAAAAATCCTAGAAATAGGTATGGTAAATCATATAAACTTAAAAAAAAAAAAAACTGAACTCAATTGTGATAATATTTTAAAATAAAGCAGTCTCTCTAAATAAAATTATGTCTTTTGAAGAGCTGATGAATAATGTGACTGTTCATGCTATTTCTTAAGATTACATTTCAGAGACTTTATTGTGCTTAATATTGCAACATTATTTATTTAGCATCCATAGATAAATAAGTTGTTGCTTATAAGTCAATTTTGTACATTACCAATTTTTTCGCTACCAACTTGCCTTTTTTATTTAAAAAGACACATTTTTGTTTTCTAAGTCTTACATCTTTCTTTGCAACTATAATTGCTATTTTTGTTGTTTAGTCGCTAAGTTGTGTCTGTCTCTTTTGCGACCCTATGGACTGCAGCCTGCCAGGTTAATCTGTCCATGGAATTTCCTAGGCAATAATACTGCAGTGGGTTGCCATTTCCCTCTTCGGGGGATCTTCTCAACCCAGGGACAGAACCTGCATCTCCCACATTGGCAGACAGATTCTTTACCATTGAGCCACCAGGGAAGCCCCTGCAACTATAGTACACTATTATAATAATACGTGACTTCTCTGGTGGCTCAGACAGTAAAGCGTCTGCCTACAACGCAGGAGACCTGGGTTCAATCCCTGGGTCGGGAAGATCCCCTGGAGAAGGAAATGGCAATCCACTCCAGTATTCTTGCCTGGAAAATCCCATGAATGGAGGAGCTTGGTTGGCTACTGTCCATGGAGTCGCAAAGAGTCAGACACGACTGAGTGACTTCACTATCTATCTATCTATCTATTATAATAATCAGTCATTAAATAGATTGAAAACTTTTAGAGATTCTTACTTATGTGTGGTAAGGTAAATATTTCAACATTTAATAACATTGATAACAATAATTGTTGGCTTATTTTGCTGATTATAATATCTGAGAATAAAACATATACTAATAAACCAGACTTTGGAAATTATGGGAATAAAAGAAGCTGAGAAAGAAAGTCACTCATAATTCCACTATCTACAACCATATTTCCTTTCTGAATACTTCTGTTTGGTTTTCACAGGGTTAGAATAATGTATCTATAAAATGATGTGTTCTGTATTTTTCTCTTAGCCATGTATCATAAGCATTTCCCCATTAAAATTCTAAAACCCCATTTTAATAAAATAGCATGTATTCCGTGTGCTAGGGGACCTCTATGGGGTAATTAGGTGACTTCTAGGTTTGGTGTTTTTTTTTTAATCTCTCCTCACCATAAGGTGTGATATATCCCTAAGACAATAAAGATATTTAGGTATCTCATAGAGAAAGTAGTCTAGAGGAAGGCAGTTTAGTGACTAAGTGACATCAAGCTTCCATGTCATTTTCTTAGAGATTCTCTTAATCTTTCCCTGAGGATTGCCGAGTGTCTGCACAATTTCCAGGCTTCATGCCCTTACACAACTCAATTCAAACACAGAAAGTTTCAGAGCTAATCAGAGTGACAGAATACTTCTTAATATACCTTTTTTCCCCTTGGTCATGGACGAAATACTCTTAAGAGAACTCTAGTAACATTTTCATTATTAATTGGCCAGAACTGAATCACATGAGAACAGTCAATTGCAGAAGAGAGATCAAAAATGGATAAAGGATGAGAATTGAACTGGATTTAATTGTGCTCCATCCCCATTGTCTGGCACAATGATGTACCAAAAAAAAAAAAAAAAAATCACTTTTCACATGGCAAAAAGCAGGGGTAGGCATCCACTACTGGTTGGGTGAATAACTAGATTAAGAAAGCCTCTGAATACCATGCCTGTTTCCTGAAAGATACTAGCAATTAATATATACACTAGTAGTATGCTGCTGCTGCTAAGTCGCTTGAGTCGTGTCCGACTCTGTGCGACCCCATAGAGGGCAGCCCACCAGGCTCCCCCGTCCCTGGGATTCTCCAGGCAAGAACACTGGAGTGGGTTGCTATTTCCTTCTCCAATGCATGAAAGTGAAAAGTGAAAGTGAAGTCGCTTAGTCATGTCCAACTACTAGTGACCCGGTGGACTGCAGCCTACCAGGCCCCTCCGCCCATGGGATTTTCCAGGCAAGAGTACTGGAGTGGGGTGCCATTGCCTTCTCCCACTAGTAGTATACAAGCTTATATAGATTCAGCTTAAAGGTATAGCTATTTTGACAGGAAATTTTAGTTTTTCATTGTGATACTGTAATACTCTAATGTCCAAATATCTTTTTTTCTACAACTTTAAAAGTATTTTTCATTCTAAACCTTTAAAATTATTTTTTGATGTCTTTATATATCTCATACAAATTTAAGGTTGCTATACTTTAGAGTAGTACTAATTACACAGTGACACATTCAGAAAAAAAGGTGACAGTTTTTTCTAAGTTACTAGCTGAAACTTGAGACCCTAAGGAAACGCCTAGTAGTAATAGTCCCTTTGTTATTATTTGCAGTTTCTAATATCTTGACTATTAGGAATCAATATAACTGATTTTTTAAAATTTTGTCATTAGTTTTTATAATTTTCTGAACTCTTGATATTTTTCAGAATTTTGTTTAAAATTTACCCTTGAACATATTCCATTGTTTAAAATTATCTGATTTAGTAGTGTTTATATAAGGAAGATGCTGCTTAAACATTTTGCTATCTATAATCATGAGGGAAAAACTAAGGAAAGCGCACATTGTCCAGTTTCTGGTACAGGACTAGGGAATTAAATGATAATAATAATAATAAGGCCAATAATGATTAGCCCATCAGACTGCATGAACTGATAGACATCTTTCTGGAGCTACTATCATTTAAAAAGAGATAATTAACTAAAAAATGCAGAGAACAGAATTCTTATGGAATATGAAGTTGAATTGTTTGACAGTAATGAAACAATTTCTGGCATGATAGGAGAAACTCCCTCTCTTCAATGACTGGAGAAAACGTCCTCTCTTCAATGACCATAAAGCACAGAAGGTAGAAGTCACAGGCCAACCGGGACTAAAATGTTGTTATGAAGTGAAAGAGTACATTTAAAAAAAATAATTCACAAAAATTTTGGTTATATAGATGTATATTAAATATCATATGAAACTTTTTCTGATCAAGTTGACCAGGGCCTAAGTCTCTACTTGAGTCTTTGCCTTTTTTTTCCCCTAATCTAATGATACTCAATGATAAAAAGACTTTCTATTCCTTTGATTAATTTCTAGTTAATTATTGTTAGATTGATCTTATAAATTTACATTTCTTAAGAACAATTTTATTTCTCACATAATAAGAGTACTTCTTTAAAAATACATATAATTTGTTTGTATAACCCAAAACCTCTTTTCATGAGATAGATACAAACCAATTGATTTCACCATAATCAGAACAGTCATAGGCATAAACCAAATAGTGAATAAGATTAGAGAACAGGCTTCCCAGGTGGCACTAGTGGTAAAGAATCTAGCTGCCAATGCAGGAAACTCGAGAGATGCAGATTTGATCCCTAGGTGGAGGAAGATACCTTGGAGTAGAAAATGGCAACCTATTCCAGGACTCTTGCCGGGGAAATTCTATGGACAGGGGAGCCTGGTGGGCTATAGTTCATGGGGCCACAAAGAGTCAGACATGACAGCACAAGTATGTATACAAACCATATGAAATTCTGATTTAGGTGAACCACTGATGATATTTTCAATTAATCACAGCAATGATATTGTATTATGTTGATGACAATGGTGGTGTGTGTTTTCACGCTTACTATAGGCTCTGTTCTTTGAGCTACATTTTCTATCATTTCCTCTTAATAAATGAGAAAATAGGTTGTGGAAGCTTAAGTAAGTTAGCTAAGACATCTAACTAGTAAGTAAAGGGGACTTTATTCAAACACATAACTGACTTTATAATCTACAGTTTAAAACCTGGAGTAAGAGAGAAAATATCATCAAGTCTAAAATGACCAAATATGAAAGCAATAGATGGAAAAAGAACAAGATAAAATATAGAAAATTTTAAATTATAGTAGTATCAACTAATGGAAAATATTTCCCCACTTTTAAATGAATTAAAAATGCCAGATTTAAAAACAAAACAGAGATGGAAATACCAGACCACCTGATCTGCCTCTTGAGAAATTTGTATGCAGGTAAGGAAGCAACAGTTAGAACTGGACATGGAATAACAGACTGGTTCCAAATAGGAAAAGGAGTACGTCAAGGCTGTATATTGTCACCCTGCTTATTTAGCTTATACGCAGAGTACATCATGAGAAACGCTGGGCTGGAAGAAACACAAGCTGGAATCAAGATTTCCAGGAGAAATATCAATAACCTCAGATACGCAGATGACACCACTCTAATGGCAGAAAGCAAAGGGAAACTAAAAAGCCTCTTGATGAGAATGAAAGAGGAGTGTGAAAAAGTTGGCTTAAAGCTCAACATTCAGAAAACGAAGATCATGGCATCTGGTCCCATCACTTCATGGGAAATAGATGGGGAAACAGTGGAAACAGTGTCAGACTTTGTTTTGGGGCTCCAAAATCACTGCAGATAGTGACTGCAGCCATGAAATTAAAAAATGCTTACTCCTTGGAAGGAAAGTTATGACCAACCTAGATAGAATATTCAAAAGCAGAGTCATTACTTTGCCAACAAAGGTCCGTCTAGTCAAGGCTATGGTTTTTCCTGTGGTCATGTATGGATGTGAGAGTTGGACTGTGAAGAAGGCTGAGTGCCGAAGAATTGATGCTTTTGAACTGTGGTGTTGGAGAAGACTCTTGAGAGTCCCTTGGCCCACAAGGAGATCCAACCAGTCCATTCTGAAGGAGATCAACCCTGGGATTTCTTTGGAAGGAATGATATTAAAGTTGAAACTCAATACTTTGGCCACCTCATGCGAAGAGTTGACTCATTGGAAAAGACCCTGATGCTGGGAGGGATTGGGGGCGGGAGGAGAAGGGGACGACAAAGGATGAGATGGCTGGATGGCATCACTGATTCGATGGACGTGAGTTTGAGTGAACTCCGGGAGTTGGTGATGGACAGGGAGGCCTGGCGTGCTGCAATTCATGGAGCCTCAAAGAGTCAGGACACGACTGAGTGACTGAACTGAACTGAAACCAATTATAGTAACCATTACCTTTATGAATATTCAAGACAATGTGTGACTTACAAACTTATATAATTGGAACAATAAATGCATTCAAAATAACTAATATTGTTATTCAAATAATATTGAAACATTCTAATACTTTTATATTGTGTCCAACCATATTAATAATATCAGTTTTAAAACCATTAAGTCTATGAATAAGTGTATCCCCAATTTTCACCAGAGAACCAGATTTAATCATATGTATACAGATAGAGACAGAGAGAAGAGTAATAAGATAATAAGAGATTCTTCTAAAGAATAAAGTCACTCTACCAGTCCATGGAGTTGCAAAGAGTCAGACATGAATCAGCAAGTGAACAACAACCAGTACCTCTCAGTAATTATTGGCTTCACTATCAGCACTGAATTGTGAGTAGTTAATATGATTTATGCTTTCAAAACAGCCTTTTTGTTGTTGTTGTTCAGCCGCCAAGTCATATCCAACTCTTTGTGACCTCATGGACTGTAGCACATCAGGCTCCTTTGTGTCCATTATCACCCAGTTTGCTCAAACTCATGTCCATTGAGTCAGTGATGCCATCCAACCATCTAATCCTCTACCTACCCCTTCTCCTTTTGCCTTCAGTCTTTCCCAGCATCAGTATCTTTTCCTTGAGTTGACTCTTTGCATCAGGTGGCCAAAGTATTGGAGCTTCAGCTTCAGCAACAGTTGTTCCAGTAATATTCAGGGTTGATTTCCTTTAGGATTGACAGGTTTGATCACTTTGCAGTCCAAGGGACTCTCAAGAGTCTTCTCCAGAAACAGCCATAAGAAATCCAAATTTTGATTATTTAATTTATTAGCTATGAGGCTCTATCAGTAACAATGAATCTTGGTGCCTCCATGCTCATTTCATTAAGATTTCAATATATGAAAAATTTGGCTTCTGCTTGAAAAGAAGTAAATGTAGCCCGTGATACAAAATGAAATCATGAGCTGAAAACCATGTGCTTAGCTCCTAGATTACTTTGGAATACAGAGAGAAACTTGAGCTCTGTAACAGACATACATCTATTCACACTGGAACACAAATATAATATGCTACTTTAATTTTTCTCATCTCATTAATATAAATATGCAAAACAAAATAATGTCCTGAAGGTTAATCCCCCCTTTCCAAACTTTTTTCCAGTTTTCACTAATTGTCTGTGCTGATAGAGTTGATTTCACACATGCAGAAGCTGGGATTTACATTTTTCAGTTAAAAGAGGTCAAAACCATAATAACAAATGAAATTATGTCACAAACTAAATTATTCAATATAGAAACATAATGTAGTTTACAGTGGTCACTTTAGGTAATTCTTCAAAAGGATCCAGAAAGTATCAATTTGATCTAAATCTCAATTCCAGTTCCTTATGCTTTGTGCCACGTCCTCCATTTCTGCAAATTTCCTCAGCGTCTGCTTATGACTTTGTCTACATTGTCAGTCTTTTTACTCCTGACTGCATTTGCTGTCTCTTTTCTGCTCTACATATGTTCTAGATAACTTCTTTAATTATTAAATCTAGTTTGTTCATTGACTTTCACAAGAACATCCTCCATCAAACATTTCTTGGTAAGTTTACGAAGAATTTTGCACTCAGATAGTCATAGCAGCAATCATGACCTGCTCTCTTTTCATTCTACCTCTATTTCCATCCCCTACCTGCTCAGACAGAGAGACACACACACGCATACACACACACACACACACGCACACAGAAGTGAATTCATCATGTCATGTTATCCCACTGAGAGAAATGATTTCATTTGAAAATCTCAGGGTGTACTATATATAATGTGTCCAGAAATTCTTTCTTATAATTCCAGTGTGATTCTTTAAGGACACATTACCTTATACATAATGCTGTTCATTTTGTTGTGGAAATACTGTATAGAACTCATGAAATTGCAGTATTTTTCTCTGGGCTTGAATCCAGTATATGCCTGTGTAGAGAACTGTCCACACAGAAGATGCTACCAGTGTTTATAAGCTGGATTGTGCTTCTCTTGGCAATTGTTGTCATTTCTTACATGATGCTTGTATAAAGAAATAGAAGTTGTCAGTCATTAAAATGGAAGGCATTCAGCTTTGTGCCTGTCTGAGAATAAAATTGGATTTCTCTGTCTGGGTCGTGCTTATTCCTTTTTATTCCACAAAGCAAATTGCTTTTCCAAGACATCAGTATTAACAGAAAAAGCCTCTACTAAGACAGGTAGTACTAAGAGTGTATTAGCAGTAATACTTTGTATTCTCTACTGAATATCATACCAGTGGAGAATAGATTTATGAAATACAAAACTCTCTTTCAAAGTTTTGTGCAATTTTATGTATGTTTTGTGCCCATCTCAGCTTACCGATATGCAGTGCTGTGGTTGGACTGGCCCTTGTGGTTATTAATGTGATTATAAGATGCCCTTCAGCAATACAATTAGTACATTTAAAAAAAAAAAAAAAGGTTTGTTACTTACCGAATCTAGAAATTACACAGCACATCTCATGCAGTAGGTAGATAGGTTTCAGAGAGAGAGAGAAAGAGGGAGGGAGGGAAAGAGAAAAGGCGTGGAGACCTCAGGTTCTGCTTTTGCTGGAATCAAGGGTGGGGGCCTAGAGTTTCATGGGCTCACTCTTTATTAATAAATTAAAAGCATAAGAGCAAGAGTTTAAAGCATAAGAAGAGAAAAAAAACAAGTAGTTCAAATGGTCAGTTATCAAACCCAACCAAGATGCCTAAAACAAAGGAGCCTTGGCTGGGGGAGACAGCCTAGTTCTTAACCTAGTCCTGTGGCTGCCTATATATTTATTTGAGAGAGCAGTTTTTGAAATGGTTGCCTTTTTGAAGTGAATGCCTCAGCAATCAAAGTTTAAGTCAAGAATTTGCATTACAGAAAGAAAAAACAAAACAAAACCTCAAATGTCAGAATTTACAGTACAATCTAGTCTGTGACGCTGAGGTAACAGAGTCAAGGAAATTAATGGCCTGGGAAGCTGATATACTCAAAGTCAAGGGTGAAAATGAAAGTGAAATTGATATCACTCAGTCCTTTCTGACTCTTTGGGACCCCACGGATTGTAGCCTACCAGGCTCCTCAGTCCATGGGATTTTCCAGGCAAGAATACTGGAGTGTGTTGCCATTTCCTTCTCCAGGAGATCTTCCCAACCCAGGGACTGAACCCGGGTCTCCTGCATTGTAGGCAGACAGTTTACCATCTGTGCCACCAGGGAAGTATATCCCAGAAATTTCACATCTTAATAGAATTATAATAGCAGTTCTAATATTACATAGCCATGGTTTGAAATCTTATCCATAACTATTGTTTCAAACTACGGAAAATAGGTGAGTGAACTTGAGGGGACCTGGGAATCTGTTCAAATATTTGGGTAAAGTGAAGGAATGTTTTAATGTTTGAGTCATCTGGTATAAGTAGATTTTGAACTTGTCCTAAATTGGTAGATTGCCCCATATTTTTTAAAGCCAGAAACTCAGAATAGTTCCGTCCAGTTTAAGGGTTTTGTCTCATTTCAGGAGACGGTGAAACTGGTGGAGTTCTCTAGTTAGACCTATTTGGCAGTTCTTTGCATTATTTGCATCTGGTATTTCATATGAAGCACTTTTAAGGGAAAAAAAGGAAAAAAAGTTTAATCATTAGGTCAGATTATAATCCCAGTTTCTGAGTTCTGAAGGCATCCAGTCAAGAAGATTTCTAGATGTTGGGCTTGAGGCATCTTCAGATGGAGTGAGGGAAAGCCATGACAATCATGGGTTTTTCTGGTTTTTAATTTAAATGTCTCTGGTAGTGGTCCACACAGCAACAGGCATGAAGATTGTCTATCTCTGAGTAGTTGTCATAATTCCTTTGAAGTTTAATGAAGTTTTTCTACTTTAGTCTATGCGGTTTTGTGAGAAGGGCAGTTTTAGTTCTCAGTGATTTCAAGCCTGAAGGGTAGGAAAAAAATCAATGTTTGGAGAGCTGTAGCCAATATCTGGCTACATAGAGGGAATGAGAAGAATTCAGCCTTCAAACCATTAACAAACATAAAACCCTCAAGGCAATTAATAGGTCTACAGTCTGATATCCATAAGAGAGTACTGTACTTTTCCACTGAAATTTTTTCTCTCCCTAATTCACCTCATTTCTTGCAGAGATAATCAAAGCAAGGTAAATTTGTTTGCAAAAATAAATATAATCTCAATAAACTTGGCCTTATTATATAAATGCTTCTAGTTTTTCCCCTTTCAGGGGAAAGTTAAGGGGGTTCAGGATCTGTGATATCTTGAAGGAAATGAGCATAGAGCCTGGATGGATCTTTAAGAGAGTTATGAATTTTAGGGTTTTTAGAGATATCAGTCATTTGACACATATGGCAACCTTGAGTAACAATTCAGAGATCATTCCAAACAAACTAAAAAACCTTCAGTAATCAGTTAATCCCCCCTCTCCTTCCTAGGGCTTCCCTGGTGGCTCAGATGGTAAAGAATCCACCTGCGATGTAGGTAGACCTGGGTTTCATCCCTGGGTTGGGAAGATCCTCTGGAGAAGGGAATGGCAACCCACTCCAGGATTCTTGCCTGAAGAATCCCCATGGACAGAGGAGCCTGATGGGCTACAGTCCATGGGGTCACAGAGAATCAGATATGACTGAACAATTAAGCACATCTCCTTCCTAGGAGGTGCATAAAATCTTTAAGGAAGATTTGACTTTTGGTTAGGTATAATTTTTTTTCATCTCAGTATCTACTTCTTATTTTTAGGCTATTACCATCATCTTATGTAATGTTACTGGAAAATTTTGCACAAGGTTTTTGGGAAAAGTATTTAGGCCTCCATGGGGTTCTGCATTTATCAAGGGGCTAGTATACCTTCTCAGGGTTCTTAGGACACATTGACCCCAGATGTTCAGGATATTTACCCCAGATGTTCAGGTGGTGGTTTACTCACTAAATCATGTCCAACTCTTGCAACCCCATGGACTGTAGCTGGCCAGCTCCAGGCATGAATACTGAAGTGAGTTGCCATTGCCTTATCCAGGGATATTCCTGACCCACGGATTGAAACTGTGTCCCCAACATTGCAGGCAGATTCTTTACTCACTGAGCAACCAGGGACATCTAGGGTGTTTATAATTGTCCATTAATCTTTAGTAACATCACACCACGTATTGGACTCCTAGTATCCCATCAGGTCAGGGGACGAAGAGCCACAGTAATGAGTGAAATAGTAACACGAGACCACAGATCTTTTCCCTCTTGTGGCATCATTGATTTCTGGTTTAAGGCTATTTCCCTCTTGTGGGTTAGGACACAGAGTCCAGGCATAACCCTCTGACTCAGTACTCACAGGCAGAGTTCTTGTACCCTCCTCACCTACAAGAATCCTTTCCTTATTCCTTTAGCCCAGAACTTCTTCTTGGGTGCTAACACTATCCTGGCAATTCAACCTACCTTCTTTAGCTCTCCTTGGTCTTTAGGCATGGAGGATCTTTATTCACATTAATAATCCATTAAGGCCTTTGTAATTAGTGGTGTCATCATCTCATTGATCACACTACTTTGAGAAGATCTTTGGATTATTATGGCAGCTGTGACATTTTGGATTGGATGTTGCAGGTGATACACTACAGAAGCAGTTCGTCCAAACACATAGCATGCTCACAGAACAGACCCCCATCAAGCAGTGCTCCTTTCTCAGATGGTGTTAGCCACATGAGTTAGGTCACTAATAAGCAAGTTGCAGATAAAAAGGCCATTCCCCTTGGTTAATTACAAGGGCAGTCATGCAATCCTAGCAACTGTGAAAATTATTTTGTGTTAGTCTCTGCCTACAAATAAGCAATGTTTTGACTGTTGCTGGTTCTTATCAGTGCAAGCTGCCTTCTGCTCTAACTTTCAGGAAACTTTGAAACAATAAAGGTATATAATTTACAGGACCTAGAAATTACACAGCACACCTAGGGTCACACAGTGAGTCTCAGGTAGGAAGAGAGAGCATATGCAGGCCTGAGGATCTCCTTTTTTAGAGTGGAGGTTGAAGGGCTAAGGTTTTGCAGGTTTATTCTTTATTGGTGAACTGGAAATGTAAGAGTGAGAATTTAGAGCACAGGAAAAGAAAAAGCAAGTGGCCCAGATGGTCAGTTATAAAAATCAATCGAGATTTCTAAAACAAAGGAGCTTCAGTCAGGTAGAAACAGCTCAGCTCTTTATCTAGGTCTGTGGCTGGCAATGTGTTTATTTGAGATAGCAGACTTTGAAGAGGATGCCTCTATGAAGTATATGCCCAGGCAGGCAATCAAAGCTGGAGGCAGACACGTGCATTACAAAAAAGGAAAAAAATATTATCAGGGTTTATACTATAATGTGTTAAGGTGTTTTACTTTTTTTTTTTTTTTCATTCCCATTCCCTTCTCATCTAGCTTGTGTCTAACATCATATTTTTCTCATTTATTGACAGTACAATATTTCATCTTGGAAGCAATACACAGCTTTAGCAAATAGCTACATTTGTGATGAAGAAACAGGATAAAATTTTTAACATCAAAAATAAATTACAATTTTATAGCCTTCATTGAGAAATTTGAGATACTGTTTTAAGCATGCTAAATTCTTGTGTATCATTTTTCTGTAAAATCAATTGTCTAGAGCATAAACCATCAATATTTTCCCATGGGTTTACCATATATTTTGCTATAACATTTATTCAAAACAAGGGAACTTTATAATGCAGTATAACCAATTTAAACAGATACAAAGTCAAATTTGATTTTAAAAGTTAGGGTACATGTCATGTAACTTGACATATTCATTATTCATGTTCACTAGCACTACAGTAAGTTCAAAGGTTTAATGGAAACATAGTGATCAAGTTGAAAGTGAAGTATTTGTATTTTTTTCAATGATTTTAATTTATTTTTAATACTATTTAAAGATAAAATGATTTTTCATTTAGATGAATGAGAATCAATGTTTACCATGGTATTAATTAATACTATCATTTTAAACAAGTCAAAAATATTAATACCATAAAGATATGTCTCAACAAAAATAATTCATGCTTCACCTATTCCTATGGTGAGTCTGATTAAAGATAATTGTATAAAAAGCAAAAATTTAATAGCTAATTTGAGTTTTAAGTTTTGCAAACTTTGAACTTTATTTGAAATATTATTTAGAGATTAAAAAATCACATGCCCATTTTTTAATGAAGGGAAATAAAATTCCATTCATAAATATAAATGCTTAAAAGAAGGTTTACAGTAATTTTCAAATTAGTATTGATTTACTGAAACTTAGTAATTTTCTCAAAAGTTTCTTTGTAATATCAGTTGAAAATTTTAATAATATACTGAATATATTGATATAAAATAAATACCTGAACCAGAGTTTTATGGACTCATCTTTTCACCCTAAAGCAAATTGAAAAAAAAAAAAAAAGGGAAATTTATGGATAATATCAAATGTTTTCAAAAAACATATTTGAAAGTTCACCATAACCATTAAAGACTTGTCAAAATGATTATGAATGATTTGTTTGAAAATATGAAAGAAAAACTCTATGACAACAAGGCATTTCCAATTTTTATTGCAATATTTATATAAATTTTTCCTCTTTGCTTATTTCATCATAGCCTCTTTATTTTTATGACACAAGGCTTGAATTAATTCATATGTTCAATTCTTTCTTGACTCTATAACATCCCATTCCAGCACTTGCCTCTTTGTAATTTTAGTGTAAAAAATTTCACTATAATATTCTAAGCATGGTTATCTCCATTATATCAAATGTTTGGACTAAACCTGGAAAATTCAACTGTCAAGTACTTCCTGACACTTTCACATTTCTGCTACATACCATGTAGAATGGTGCTTTGTATACATTACTGAATGATCGGTTCTTGTTGACGTTAGCATCCTGTATTATCTTAATTTTACTAGATATTTATATTTCTAATTATTTCTTGCTTTATATTTATTTTGGTTTTATTTTTAGTCCTGTCATTGACATATAATTGAAATATAAGTATATTCTTCTTTAAAATGCATAATTTAAAAAATTGATATATATATGTTTGACCATAGAATCATAACTGCGATCAAGACTGTGGACATCTATCATCTGCCTCTATCATCCTTCTAAGTTTCTTCATGTCCCTTCATAATCCCTCTGTCCTTCCTTCCCTTCCTTTCCCAGCACTCACCCCAGTCCCCACATAACCACCAATCTGTGTTCTATTACTATAGATTGGGTTCTAGAATTTTATAAATGGCATAATACACTCGTATTTCTTTTCATCTGGCTTTTTTCACCAGTATAATCATATTTATCAATGTTTTCATGTGCATCTCAACTCTTGTACATATCAACACTTTTTATTGCTGAGTAGAATTTCATCGTATGGACAAACCACAATTTCTTTGTTCATTCACCTGTTGGTTGACATGTGGATTATTTAGAGTTTGGGGCTATTGAAAATAAAATTGCTATAAACAGTCAGAGAGTAAGTCTTTTGATGGACACATACTTTTTTTTTGAGTAAATACCAAAGAATGGAATGACTGGTACACGTGATGATTTAATAAAAACTTTTTTTTAGGAATTTCCAAACTGATATCTAAAATTATTTTGCAGTTTACATTCCCAAGGTCAGTGTATGAGAATTCCAGTTATTCTATATCTTTGCAAAGTAAGTATGGTCAGTATTTTTAAACTGTAGCCTAGAAGATGTGTAATCAGTTCAGTTCAGTCGCTTAGTAGTGTCTGACTCTTTGCGACACCATGAATCGCAGCACGCCAGGCCTCCCTGTCCATCACCAACTCCCGGAGTTCACTCAGACTCACGTCCATCGAGTCAGTGATGCCATCCAGCCATCCCATCCTTTGTTGTCCCCTTCTCCTCCTGCCCCTAATCCCTCCCAGCATCAGAGTCTTTTCCAATGAGTCAACTCTGCATGAGGTGGCCAAAGTACTGGAGTTTCAGCTTTAGCATCATTCCTTCCAAAGAAATCCCAGGGCTGATTTCCTTTAGAATGGACTGGTTGGATCTCCTTGCAGATGTGTAATAATACCTCCTAAATTTAGCCTGAATTTTCATTAATGTTTGCTAATATTTAGTGTTAAAATCCACGAAGATTTTTCTATGCTTACTTGCAATCTGTATATTTTCTTTGATAAAATGTATGTAACAATCTTTCAGGCATTTTTATTTTTCTCATTGAGTTTTGAAAAATACATCTATATTGTGTATATAAGTTATTTATAAGATATTATTGGTTAATATTTTGTTCTTTTTCTTACCTGACTGTACTCTAGCACACTTAAAACACATTGAATATAAGTGGTGAGAGTGGACATCCTTGTATTTTTCCTGCACTTAGTGGGGAGCATTTAATTTTTCACTCTTAAATATAATATTAGCCATAGGTTTTTTGAGGAAGTATGTATGAGGTAGAAAGAGTTACCCTATTTTTCCTCTTTCCTTAGAGTTTTTATTCTGAATGTATGTTAGATGCTTCCATTTGCTTTTTCTGCATGTAATGGGTTTATTATATTGTGTTTTTTTATTTTATTTTATTTTTAAACTTTACATAATTGTATTAGTTTTGCTAAATATCAAAATGAATCC
This sequence comes from Bos mutus, assembly GCF_027580195.1. Taxonomy (NCBI): domain Eukaryota; kingdom Metazoa; phylum Chordata; class Mammalia; order Artiodactyla; family Bovidae; genus Bos; species Bos mutus. The sequence continues at coordinate 58,264,825 of NC_091621.1, read as the reverse complement.
GCTACAGGCATACATATTACATTGTTTTTATCTTTAAGTTTGTCGATATGGTAGATCACATGACTAGTCTTTGAATGTTAAACTAATCTTACATTCCTAGACTAAACTCTATTGAATCGTAATGCAATATTCTATATTGTTGGATTTGTTGTTTAGACTTTTTATATATTCATCCAGGAAGAACATTCAATTGTCGTTTTTCTTTCTTATTATGTATTATTTCATTTTCTGTATTCTTAAACAGTTTTTCTTTTATGTTCTATCAATTATTCTCAGAATAGTTTATTAATTTCCATAGTCTATAATTTTAGATATGTTTATTTCTCTTCACAGAGAAAGATTCTATTGTATTGTGACATATATTTAAGACCTTTGCTGTTAGGTACATACAGTGTGGGATTGTTATGCCCTCTTGATGAGTTATACTCTTTATCATCATGAAATGATATTTTAAAAATTTCTGAAATAAACTTTTATAATAGAAATAGCCACTCCAGACTTCTTTTTATTAGTGTTATCATGCAATTTCATTTTCTATCCATTTACTTTTAACACACTTGTGACTTTCTAGTTGAAGTTATTTTCTGATAAGCAGCACATATTTGAGTCTTCATGTTTTTTCTTCAATCTGAAAAATAGGCCATTTACAATAAGTGTATTTCTTTTTATGGTTAAATAAATCATCTTGCTACTTGCTTTTTATTGGATCCATGTGATCTTTTTGTCTTTTTAAAATTATTTTAGAACTCTATTTTATCTCCTTTGAAGTCTTTTTGAAGTCTTTTTAAGCATAACCACTCATTTTGATGTGTTAATTTTTTTATGGTTATAGTATTCACTTTTAACTTATCACAGTCTATCATATATGTAGTATGGTTGTTGTTGTTTTTGTTTAGTTGCTAAGCTAAGTCTGACTCTTTAGAGACCCCATAGACTGTAGCTCCCATGGCAACTCTGCCCATAGGATTTCCCATGCAAGAATACTGGAGTGGGTTGCCGTTTCCTTCTTCAGGGGATCTATAGTATAAAACGTATAAATCTAGTTTTATTTTTTCACATAAGTAAATAATTATTCCACCATTATCTTTCCCACCAACATTTCTCTCTTATTTTATTCTCATTGTGTGAAAGACATGAAAGATTCCCATCCTTTTATCTTTAATATGTCTTTGAATTTATCTGTGATATATTTCTTATAAATGGTGTACAGTTGAGTCTTGCGGTTTATCCATTCTGAGAATCTCTACCTTTTTATTGGGCAATTTACATTTGCATTTAACATAATTATTTATATGGCAGAGTTTGTCTATCAACTTTGTACTTATTTTATATTTTTATATGTTATTTTTTCTCATTTCCTTCTTTTCTTTTTACTATAATATGTAGCATTTTTTGACAGGCATCTTGTTTCCACTCTAGCTTTGCCTAAACAGGATGAGTCTGTTTAGTTTCCTAGGAAATCAGGACTCTAAACCTATTATTTGTAATACTTAGATTCATTTATAGTCATTGGTTTCTTTTTTCTTTTTTTTTTCCCTTTTCAGCATGTTCATTTTATCCTGTCTCAGAGTTAGCAACTTACTCAAAAGGAAAATTTGCCCATTATATCAGACCCTCCCTGCATTGTTTTCCCTGAAACTCTGTTCTGTTTTTTCCCTCAAAGCATGCTTGAGTGTCACAAACTCTAGACTGTATCTTTTTATGTCCCATGCAGAAAATTGGAAAACAAACTACAGGGCAAAAAGGTGGCCAACATAGTCATCAGCATAATGCCTTCCATTGTCTCAAGGTTCTTGCTTCCTCAAATCTTACCTCTCCTGGATACTTTCAAATGCCATGAAGTGTTAATTTTTTAATATTTTTCTCAAGTTTTTTATACAGAGTCAGTGAGAGGCTTATTCTGGTAGTAGCAACTGTGTCATTTCAGAGTAAGGAAGTCCCCACTTCTATTTTGTGTTTATTATATATGTAGTGAAAAAGATTTCTTTGTGCATCCAACAATTCACTTGTTTCTTTTATCATGCATTCATTAAGTGAATATAAATTAGGCACTGTGTTTATTACTCTAAGAACTGTTTGAACTAGAACAGTAGTTCAAAAAACTTCTTGTGCTCAACTGTGTCCAACTCTTTGCAGGCCCATGGACTGTAGTCTACCAGGCTCCTCTGTCCAAGGGATTTTCCAGATAAAAATACTGATGTGGAGTGCCATTTCCTACTCCAGGGGATCTTCCTGACCCATGTATCAAATATGTGTCTCACATTGGCAGGCAGAATTTTTACCATTAGCACCACCTTCTTATTGAATGCAAATTTCTGTGTTCATATTATCTTTTATTTATTAAAAGCTTAAGCACATGAGAAGGCAATGGCACCCCACTCCAGTACTCTTGCCTGGAAAATCCCATGGACAGAGGAGCCTGGTAGGCTGCAGTCCATGGGATCGCAAAGAGTCAGACACGACTGAGCGACTTCCCTTTCAATTTTCACTTTCATGCATTGGAGAAGGAAATGGCAACCCACTCCAGCGTTCTTGCCTGGAGAATCCCAGGGATGGGGGAGCCTGGTGGGCTGCCGTCTATGGGGTCGCACAGAGTTGGACACGACTGAAGCGACTTAGCAGCAGCCGCAGCAGCAAGCACATGAGAGACACACACATGTTCACACACATACTTATCACTTTATTGAACTTTTTAATACTATTACTATATTCTGAATTATAAGTAAATTGGAGTTTGATGTTCATGTATTTAGTAATGTTTTGTGGATTTTGGAACCAACTGTATGTACCTTCATATAAGATGCACCTTTAGTAGATTTTAGGCATAATGACACTAATAATAAGAACTATGCTTCTAGAGATTATCATAATACCTGGTACAAAATAGGCATGCTGGAAATAATTGCTTACTTTATAAATGAGTGAATCTCTAGAATGAAACATTTTGCTTATATAGAAACTAAACTAAAATCTTAACATTATTTTATACAACATTCTTACCTCTTAAACAATTGCCTACTTCATGCTCTTCATTTTGCCTGAAAACCTCTTATCTTCCTTTCCTGTATGTATGTATCCAACAATGTTGGATACATCATAATTATTGGAGCTAAATTCAAGCCACTCAATTATATCCAACAATGTTAATAGAAAGAGTTCCTCCTATGCATTCCACTTGCATCCTGTGATACTTTTATGCTAAAATTTATGACCCAGGTTTATTTATCCTCCTGTGCCTTTTTCATTGCTTAAATATAGAATTAAGCAAACCAACCACATATTAAATGATTCAGGATTAATTTTATTCTAAAGTGGAGTTACTGGGCTCTAAGAATATATATGTGAATAAAAAATCATGCTTTGCCTGTGGTGAAGTCTAGAAAAGGAGGCTTTATCTATAATTTTGATCACATATTGATTAATAAGAGGAAAATATTTGATTTTATTTGGTCCCCTAAGGTTTGTATGACTATGACACCTGTAAAAATCTATGACTTTGACATTTTTAACCTAAACTTCATACTACCAAAAATGTGAACACATTACCATTTCTGCTCTTTTTATTAAATAATATAGCTCATAATTTTACCATTACACCATTACAGATTTATACTGGGAGTTTATCATTATACAATTATTTTTCTCTTGAAACTGTTGATTTTTATCAGATGAACCTCTAATATCTAAGGCCCTAGTTTTAAAAATATCTTTTTGTATAATTTACAACTGTATTTTAATATTTTTATCTTTTAATAAAGATAATTTTGATATAAATATAGAGTTTTCATTTATCTATATTGAAGGAATGGCATTAGGACCAAATTAATCCAATACAACATCACCTCTGCCTGTTGACAGATAACCGAATTTTTGGCAGAACCTCAAAGAGAAGATAATGAGTCTCCAGAGAGAATGAACTTTTTCTCTTTTTAGCTGATATAAAGTGAAGTATTAAAGACACAATCTGAAGACTTGCAAAGTTCATCAAAACCTTCAAGAATGTATTTGCTTTATTTGGTTCTAGCAAGATTTCACTAGAGTAAAAGAGGATGGGGAACAGCTGGTCCCAGCTGCTTTGTGCTGTTTCATTGAAGTGGAATGTTTGTTACACCAAGCTTCATTAAAATTAAATTCTATGTCCACTCTATTTATATGAAAATTAGCATGTTTTATAGGCCATAGCTTATGATTCTGCAAGGTACAGAGTAAGAATAAATACAATGGAATATTTTAGGATATATGTAATTTAATAGAGCAAAGAAAATAATCTGGAAAAAAATTTTGAAAGAACTATTTAAAGGATAGTCAGGACTTGGCAGATGAATAATTTCCAAGGTTTCATGATCAAAATTCTTGGTGCTGAGAGTCCAATAATTAGTCAGTCTGGTTAAGTAGTAGCCTAAAGGTCAAACTGGGAAGAAGCAACTGACTTCAAAAAAATTTTTTTATTAAAAAAACAAAGCCACACAAAACAAAAATAAGAGCATAAAAAGAAGAAAGTTTATTTAGCAATAGTGAGGAAAACACAATATAAGTATTGCAAGTATTAATTTAAATTCTGATACTTAGAAAAAGAGGGGTGAATGGTGAAAGATATGATTTACATATATCATAATTTATTACCTGAAATTGGCAGATTCTATACAGTTTCTGTGAGCCAGAAAGGTGAACAAATGTCTATTAGGCATGTATTCAACAATGTTCCATTACCAAAACCACAATCTGTCCAGGATTTCCCAGTGGTTTAGCAGTAAAGAATCTGCTTGCAATACAGGAGACACTGAAAATGCAGGTTCAATCCCTGGGTTGGGAAGATCCCCTGGAGAAGGGAATGATAACCCATTCCAGTACTCTTGCCTGGAGTATCCCTTGGACAGAAAAGCCTGGTGGCCCACAGTCCAGGGCTGCAAAGAGTCGGGCACAACTGAAGCAACTTATCACACACAAAGTCACAATCAGGTAAAGCGGGTTGTCTCTGGCTTCTCTCTGCTCTCCTTTTGGTAATTCTATCCTACCACCTGCTTCCATCCTATGACCAATCATATTCCCAATAGGAATGCCATTTAGATTTTGCTGTACTGTGAAGTTCAAAAATCCTCTGAAATTACCAACATTCTCCATCCTTGACAGAGGAAGAAAACACGTGCATTAGCTCTGTGTAAGTAACCAAGTCATTTTTGTTATTAATCCATGTAATATGTGAAGGATTATCATTTTAAACATAAGATGATTTCTAACCAAGCAAATATCCAAGCAAATTTGGTGTCAAGTGATGGAACCAATTAGAGCAAAAACAAAAACCAAGCAGTGTAAGAAAGTTCACAGTTGTGAAAGTGTCTACCATTAAGCAAATGAGCTATTTCTCGATTTTCACAGATATTATTATTTCTTCTCTGGACATACTAGAGGTATTTTACTGGAAATGTGTGGAATACAGAAAAATAGAAGGGAAAATAATTACTTTGACCTTCTTGTTAACTTCATTAAAGCAATGTGGCTTTATAAAGGTCAAGTGTTATAGATAGCCAGGGATAAGGCATTAACATTTTACCATCAAGATCAAAGGAATACCCTGCAGAAACTAGCCACCTCCATTTCTCTTATCTTGATGCTAGATTTTTCGGCTCAAGATGAGCAAATATTGTTATCCCTGATTGGGAGTTACAGGAGCAGCAAATAAGCAAACTATGATATAAAGCCTAGCCTGATTCCTAAATTAAGAGAGACTTACCTCTCAGAGAGGGTCTTACTAATTGCACAGTCACTGAATTCTAGATTTTCAAAGCTATTTTATATAAATACCTGTTTTCATGTAAAGATATTTTTTTAAATTATCAGCTACATGTATGAATACATGCCTTTATATCTTTGTAAGATGTTTCATTATAGGGGACTGGAATGCAAAAGTAGAAAGTCAAGAAACACCTGGAGTAACAGGCAAATTTGGCCTTGGAGTAGAGAATGAAGCAGGACAAAGGCTAATAGAGTTTTGCCAAGAGAACACAGTAGTCATAGCAAACACCCTCTTCCAACAACACAAGAGAAGACTCTACACATGGACATCACCAGATGGTCAACACCAAAATCAGATTGATTATATTCTTTGCAGCCAAAGATGGAGAAGCTCTATACAGTCAGCAAAACAAGACCAGGAGCTGACTGGCTCAGATCATGAACACCTTATTGCCAAATTGAGACTTAAATTGAGAAAGTGGGGAAAACACTAGGCCATTCAGGTATGACCTAAATCAAATCCCTTATGATTATACAGTGGAAGTGAGAAATAAATTTAAGGGACTAGATCTGATAGATAAGAGTGCCTGATGAACTATGGACAGAGGTTCATGACATTGTGCAGGAGACAGGGATCAAGACCATCCCCAGGAAAAAGAAATGCAAAAAAGCAAAATGGCTGTCTGAGGAGGTCTTACAAATAGTGTGAAAAGAAGAGAAGCAAAAAGCAAAGGAGAAAGGAAAGATAGAAGCATCTGAATGCAGAGTTTCAAAGAATAGCAAAGAGAAATAAGAAAGCCTTCCTCAGCGATCAATGCAAAGAAATAAAGGAAAACACAGAATGACAAAGGCTAGAGATCTCTTCAAGAATATTAGAGATACCAAGGGAACATTTCATGCAAAGATGGGCTTGATAAAGGACAGAAATGGTATGGACCTAACAGAAGCAGAAGATAAGAAGAGGTGGCAAGAATACACAGAACTGTACAAAAAGAGAGCTTCACAACCCATATAATCACGATGGTGTGATCACTCACCTAGAGCCAAAAAACATGGAATGTGAAGTCAAGTCGCCTTAGAAAACATCTCTATGAACAAAGCTAGTGGAGGTGATAGAATTCCAGTGGAGTTATTTAAAACCCTGGAAGATGATGCTGTGAAAGTGCTGCACGGGAGAATGGCATTGAAACATGTAAAATATCATGTATGAAACGAGATGCCAGTCCAGGTTTGACGCACGATACTGGATGCTTGGGGCTAGTGCACTGGGACGACCCAGAGGGATGGTATGGGGAGGGAGGAGGGAGGAGGGTTCAGGATGGGGAGCACATGTATACCTGTGATGGATTCATTTTGATATTTGGCAAAACTAATACAATTATGTAAAGTTTAAAACTAAAATAAAATTAAAAAAAAAAAAAAAGCCTCAAAATGCCAGCAAATTCAGAAAACTCAGCAGTGGCCACAGGACTAGAAAAGGTCAGTTTTCATTCCAATCCCAAAGAAAAGCAATGCCAAAGAATACACAAATTACTGCACAATGCACTCATCTCACACGCTAGTAAAGTAATGCTCAAAATTGTCCAAGCCAGGCTTCAGCAATATGTGAACCATGAACTTCCAGATGTTCAGGCTGGTTTTAGAAAAGGCAGAGGAACCCGAAATCAAATAGCCAACATCCACTGGATCATCAAAAAAGCAAGAGAGTTCCAGAAAAACATCTATTTCTGCTTTATTGACTATGCCAAAGCCTTTGACTGTGTGGATCACAATAAACTGTGGGAAATTCTGAAAGACATGGGAATACCAGACCACCTGACCTGCCTCTTGAGAAACCTATATGCAGTCAGGAAGCAACAGTTAGAACTGAACATGGAACAACAGACTGGTTCCAAATAGGAAAAGGAGTACGTCAAGGCTGTATATTGTCACCCTGTTTATTTAACTTATATGCAGAGTACATCATGAGAAACGCTGGGCTGGAGGAAGCACAAGCTGGAATCAAGATTGCTGGGAGAAATATCAATAACCTCAGATATACAGATGACACCACCCTTATGGCAGAAAGTGAAGAGGAAATAAAAAGCCTCTTGATGAAAGTGAAAGTGGAGAGTGAAAAAGTGGGCTTAAAGCTCAACATTCAGAAAACGAAGATCATGGCATCTGGTCCCATCACTTCATGGGAAATAGATGGGGAAACAGTGGAGACAGTGTCAGACTTTATTTTGGGGGCTCCAAAATCACTACAGATGGTGACTGCAGCCATGAAATTAAAAGACGCTTACTCCTTGGAAGGAAAGTTATGACCAACTTAGATAGTATATTGAAAAGCAGAGATACTACTTTGCCAACAAAGGTCCATCTAGTTAAGGCTATGGTTTTTCCAGTGGTCATGTATGGATGTGAGAGTTGGACTGTGAAGAAAGCTGAGCGCCGAAGAATTGATGTTTTTGAAGAAGAGTCCCTTGGACTGCAAGGAGATCCAACCAGTCCATTCTAAAGGAGATCAGTCCTGGGTGTTCATTGGAAGGACTGATGTTGAAGCTGAAACTCCAGTACTTTGGCCACCTCATGTGAAGAGTTGACTCATTGGTAAAGACTCTGATGCTGGGAGGGATTGGGGGCAGGAGGAGAAGGGGGTGACAGAGTATGAGATGGCTGGATGGCATAACCGACTCGATGGACATGAGTTTGAGTAGACTCCAGAGTTGTTGATGGACAGGGGTCCTTGTGTGCTATGATTCATGGAGTTGCAAAGAGTTGGACACGACTTAGCAACTGATTTGAACTGAACTGAAGATGTTTAAGAGAAGTCATGAGTAAATGTACATACATCCTCTCCTTTGGGGTATGCTCTCCCTCGTGCCTCGAGGGTATATTATCCTTTGTTTGCTGAATAAAACCCTGAGCTGTAACAGGGCTGTCACACTGGTCCACAATTTAAAGTTTTGTTGTGGTGAGATTAACTGCTGAAATTTCACACTCTCCTGACATATCTGGTGCTGTGATCGGGATGTAACCTGGCTGAAGCAACCTCGGCTCTGCATCCATGAGGCAGAGACAAAGCCCATCAGAAGCCCATCTCGGTGAAAGTTCTCACTGTGAAAGCCCAGTGCAATGCAAACTCAGCACAGTGAAAGTGGCAAGAAGTGCCAAATGCTGGAAAGCAGGCTTACCCTTTAATGACAGGTAATTATCCTCATTACCCTACCATAGTTAGGCTTCAGGCCAAAAAAATAGGGAGGGAACAGAACCCCCCACCCATCAACAGAAAATTGGATTAAAGATTTATTGAGCATAGCCTGGGCCCATCAAAACAATACCCAGATTCCCCCTCAGTCAGTCTCTCCCATTAGGAACCTTCCACAAGCCTATGGAAGGTTATGCATCAGAGGGCAGACAGAATAAAAACCACAATCACAGAAAACTAACCAAACTGAGCACATGGACCACAGCCTTGTCTAACTCAATGAAACTACGAGCCTTATCATGTAGGGCTACCCAAGACTGACAGGTCATGGTGGACAGTTCTGATAAAACATGGTCCATTGGAGAAGGGAATGGCAAGCCACTTCAGTATTCTTTCCTTGAGAACCCCATAAACAGTATGAAAAAATAGAAAGATATGACACTCCCCATAACACATGACACAAAATGATGAACTCCCAGGTCGGATGGTGCCAATATGCTACTAGAGAAGAGTGGAGAAATAACTCCAGAAAGAATGAAAAGATGGAGCCAAACCAAAAACAACACCCAATTCTGATGTGATTGGTGATGGATGTAAAATCTGATGCTGTAAAAACAATATTGCATAGGAACCTGAAATGTCAGGTCCATGAATCAAGGTAAATTGGAAGTGGTCAAACCAGAGATGGCAAGAGTGAGCATGGACATTTTAGAAATCAGGGAAATAAAATGGAAAGGAATGGGTGAATTTAATTCATGACTGTTATATTTACTACTGTTGGCAAGAATCCCTTAGAAGAAATGGAGTAGCTCTCATAGTCAATAAAAGAGTCTGAAATACAGTACTTGTGTGCAATCTCAAAAATTACAGAAAGATCTCTGTTCATTTCCAAGGCAAACCATTCAGTATCACACTGATCCAAGTCTATGTGCCAACCATTAATGCAAAGAAGCTGAAGTTGAACAGTTCTATGATGACATACAAGACCTTCTAGAAGTAACACCAAAAAAAAAAAAAAAAAAGAGATGTCCTTTTCATCATAAGGGACTGGAATGCAAAAATAGGAATTCAAGAGATACCTGGAGTAACAGGCAAGTTTAGTGTTGGAGTACAAAATGAAACAGGGCAAAGACTAACAGAGCTTTGCCAAGAGAACACACTTGTTACAGCAAACACAATCTTCCAACAACACAAGAGACAGCTCTACACATGGACATCACCAGATGTTCAATACCGAAATCAGATTGATTATATTCTTTGCAGCAGAAGGAGAAGCTCTATAAAGTCAGAAATAACAAGACCAGGAGCTGAATGTGGATCAGATCATGAACTTCAACTGCAAAAATCAGACCTAAATTGAAGAAACTAGGGAAAACCACTACACCATTAAGGTATGACCCAAATCAAGTCCCTCAAAATTATACAGTGGAAGTGACAAATAGATTCAAGGGATTATATTTGATAGACGGAGTACCTGAAGAACTATTGACAGAGGATCATGACATTGTACAGGAGGCAGTGATCAAGACCATCCCCAAAGAAAAAGAAAGGCAAAATGGTTGCTTGAGGAGACCTTAAAAATAGTTGAGAAAAGAAGAGAAGCTAAAGGCAAAGGAGAAAAGGGAACATATACCCATTTGAATGCAGAGTTCCAAAGAATACAAGGAGAGATAAGAAAGCCTTCCTCAGTGATTACTGCAAAGAAATAGAGGAAAACAATAGAGTGGGGAAAGACTAGAGATATCTTCAAGAAAATTAGAGATATCAAGGGAACATTTTATGCAAAGATGGGCTCAATAAAGGACAGAAATGGTAGGGACCTAACAGAAGTAGAAGATATTAAGAAGAGGTAGCAACAATACACAGAACTATACAAAAAAGATCTTCATGACCCAGATAACCACGATGGTATGATCACTCACCTAGAGTCAGACATCCTGGAATGTGAAGTCAAGTGGGTCATAGGAAGCATCAATAAGAACAAAGCTAGTGGAGGTGATTGAATTTCAGTTGAACTATGTCAAGTCCTAAAAGATGATGCTGTGAAAGTTCTGTATTCAATATGCTAGCAAATTTGGAAAACTCAGCAGTGGCCAGCACTGGAAAAGGAGGTATCCATTCCAATCTCAAAGAAAGGCAGGGCCAAAGACTGTTCAAACTACTGCACAATTGCACTCATCTCACACGCTATCAAAGTAATGCTCAAAATTCTCCAAGCCAGGCTTTAAAAGTACATGAACAATGAATTTCCAGATGTTCAAGCTGGTTTTGGAAAAGGCAGAGGAACCAGAGATCAAATTGTCAACAACTGTTGGATCATCAATAAAGCTAGAGAGTTCCAGAAAAATATCTACTTCTGCTTTATTGACTACACCAAAGCCTTTGACTGTGTGGGTGACAACAAACTGAAGAAAATTCTGAAAGAGATGGGAATACCAGACCACCTGACGTGCCTCCCGAGAAATCTGTATGCAGGTCAAGAAGCAAAAATTTGAACAGGACATGGAATAATGGACTGGTTCCAAATTGAAAAGGGAGTACAACAAGGCTGTATATTGTCACCCTGCTTATCTAAATCTATGCAGAGTACATGATGCAAAGTGCCGGGCTGAATGAAGCCCAAGTTGGAATCAAGACTGCCAGGAAAAATATCAATAACCTCAGATATGCAGATGACACCACCCTTATGGCAGAAAACGAAGAAGGACTAACGAGTCTCTTGATGAAAGTGAAACAGGAGAGTGAAAAAGCTGGCTTAAAACTCAACATTCAAAAAACGAAGATCATGGCATCGGGTCCTATCACTTCGTGGCAAATAGATGGGGAAACAATGAAATCAGAGACTTTATTTTCTTGGGCTCCAAAATCACTGCAGATTGTGACTGCAGCCATGAAATTAAAAGATGCTTGCTGCTTAGAAGAAAAACTATGACCAACCTAGACAGCATATTAAGAAGCAGAAACATTACTTTGCTAATAAAGGTCCATCTAGTCAAGGCTATGGTTTTTCCAGTAGTCATGCATGGATGTGAGAGTTTGACCTAAAGAAAGCTGGGCACTGAAGAACTGATGCTTTTCGATTGTGATGTTGGAGAAGGCTCTTGAGAATCTCTTGGACTCCAAGAAGATCCAACCAGTCAATCCTAAAGGAAATCAGTCCTGAATAGTCATTGGAAGGACTGATGCTGAAGCTGAAACTCCAATACTTTGGCTACCTGTTGCGAATAACTGACTCATTGGAAAAGACCCTGATGCTGGGAAAGATTGAGTGCAGGAGGAGAAGTGGAAGACAGGGGATGAGATGGTGGTATGGCATCACCTACTCAATGGGCATGGGGTTGAGTAAACTCCAGGAGTTGGTGGTGGACAGGGAAGCCTGACGTGCTGCAGTCCATGGGGTCTCAGTCAGACATGACTGGACGACTGAACTAAACTGAACTGGTATACATTCAAACTTCATATTGAAAATAATTAATATTCATGTTCTATTCCTATTCATATTAGGTACTATTTTAGAGACTTTTTTTAAATAGGTGTTCTTTTTAGACACTTCTTATTTAGTGACACTTCTTATTCAGTTATATTCTTGTTTGTTTACTTATACTTTGTTTGTTTTTTCAGTTTGTTAATTCACTTTGTAGTTTTCCTGAAAAATCAAGCTTGAAATCTTTAAGTACAAAACCCTTTAGTTTCAGTTTTGTAATAAGCAACCTATGTTGTGAAATTATGTGATATCAACATTAAAACATAGAGGCATGTACATTTTTTAATGATTACCTTTAAAGAAAAAAAGGAAGAATATAATTATATCTAAAATACAGTAAGATATTTTCCTATGACACAACCTAAAACTTTGTTCATTTTTTCCTAAAGAGAAGAAAAAAGTAAGCACTAATACTTGACCACTTTGCTTAATGGAAAATTTGTCAGTTTTATAAATTTTGGATGGCTTAAAAATATAAAGGAAGCATGAAGAAAAACTAGGAGTAGGGTCTTTTTAAAATTAGTTCATTTATTTTAATTGGTGATAATTACTTTACAATATTGTAGTGGTTTTTGCCATACACTGACATGAATCAGCCATGTGTGTACATTTGTTCCCCATCCTGAACCGCCCTCCCACCTCCCTCCCCATCCCATCCCAGTGCACCAGCCCTGAGCACCCTGTCTCATGCATTGAACCTGGACTGGTGATCTATTTCACATATGGTAATATGCATGTTTAAATGCTATTCTTTCAAAATATCCCACCCTCACCTTCTCCCACAGAGTCCAAAAGTCTGTTCTTTACATCTGTATTTCTTTTGGTGTCTTGCATATAGGGTCATCATTACCTTCTTTTTAAATTCCATATATATGCATTAATATACTGTATTGGGTGTTCTTTCTGAATTACTTCACTCTGTATAATAGGCTCCAGTTTCATCCACCTCATTAGAACTGAATCAAATGCATTCTTTTTAATGGCTGAGTAATACTCCATTGTGTATATGTAACACAGCTTTCTTATCCATTCATCTGCTGATGGACATCTAGGTTGCTTCTATGTCCTAGCTATTCTAAACAGTGCTGCAATGAACATTAGGGTACACGTGTCTCTTTCAATTCTGCTTTCCTCAGTGTGTATGCCCAGCAGTGGGATTGCTGGGTCATATGGCAGTTTTATTTCCAGTTTTTTAAGGAATCTCCACATTATTCTCCATAGTGGCTGTACTAGTTTGCATTCCCACCAACAGTGTAAGAGGGTTCCCTTTTCTCCACACCCTCTCCAGCATTTATTGCTTTTAGACTTTTTGATTGTAGTCATTCTAACCGGCATGAGATGATACCTCATAGGGGTTTTGATTTGCATTTCTCTGATAATGAGTGATGTTGAGCATCTTTTCATGTGTTTGTTAGCCATCTGTATGTCTTCTTTGGAGAAATGTCCATTTAGTTCTTTGGCCCATGTTTTGATTGGGTCATTTATTTTTCTGGAATTGAGCTGCAGGAGCTGCTTGTTTATTTTTGAGATTAATTCTTTGTCAGTTGCTTCATTTGCTATTATTTTCTCCCGTTCTGAAGGCTGTCTTTTCACCTTGCTTATACATTCCTTCATTGTGCAAAAGCATTTAAGTTTAATTAGGTCCCATTTGTTTATTTTTGCTTTTATTTCCATTCCTCTGGGAGGTGGGTCATAGAGGATCCTGCTATGATTTATGTGAGAGAGTGTTTTTGCATATGATTTCCTCTAGGAGTTTTATAGTTTCTGGTCTTACATTTAGATCTTTAGTCCATTTTTAGTTTATTTTTGTGTGTGGTGTAGAAAATGTTCTAGTTTCATTCTTTTCCAAGTGGTTGACCAGTTTTCCCAGCACCACTTGTTAAAGAGATTGTCTTTTCTCTATTATATACTCTTGCCTCCTTTGTCAAAGATAAGGTGTCCATGCTATGCTAAGTCACTTCAGTTGTGTCCAACTCTGTGCGACCCCATAGATGGCGGCCCACCAGCTTCCCCCGTCCCTGGGATTCTCCAGGCAAGAACACTGGAGTGGATTGCCATTTCCTTCTCCAATGCATGAAAGTGAAAAGTGAAAGTGCAGTTGCTCAGTTGTGTCCGACTCCTAGTGACCCCATGGACTGCAGCCTACCAGGCTCCTCCATCCATGGGATTTTTCAGGCAAGAGTACTGGAGTGGGGTGCCATTGCCTTCTCCAAAGGTGTCCATAGGTGCATCAATTTATCTCTGGGCTTTCTATTTTGTTCCATTGGTCTATATTTCTGTCTTTGTGCTGCTATAATACAGTCTTGACTGTAGCTTTGTAAGTATACCTTGAAGTCAGGCAGGTTGATTCCTCCATTTCCATTCTTCTTTCTCAAGATTGCTTTGGCCATTCAAGGTTTTTTTGTATTTCCATACAAATTGTGAAATTATTTTTTCTAGTCCTCTGAAAAATACCGTTGGTAGCTTGTTAGGGATTGTGTTGAATCTATAGATTGCTTTGGGTAATATACTCATTTTCACTATAGTGATTCTTCTGATCCATGAACATGGTATATTTCTCCATCTATCTGTGTCATCTTTGGTTTCTTTCATCAGTGTTTTATAGTTTTTATATATAGGTCTTTTATCTCTTTAGGTAGTTTTATTCCTAAGTATTTTATTCTTTTTGTTGTAATGGTGAATGGAATTGTTTCCTTAATTTCTCTTTCTGTTTTCTCATTGTTCAGTTTCACCAGCTCCTGGAGTTTACCCAAACTCATGTCCATTGAGTCAGTGATGCCATCCAGCCATCTCATCCTCTGTCGTCCCCTTCTCCTCCTGCCTCCAATCCCTCCCAGTATCAGAGTCTTTTCCAATGAGTCAACTCTTCGCATTGTTAGTGTATAAGAATACAAGTGATTTCTGTGTGTTAATTTTATATCCTGAAACTTTAATATATTCAATGATTAGCTCTAGTAACTTTCTGGTGGTGTCTTTAGGGTTTTCTATGTAGAGGATCATGTCATCTGAAAACAATGAGAGTTTTACTTCTACTTTTCCAATCTGGATTCCTTTTATTCCTTTTTCTTTTTTGATTGCTGTGGCTAAAACTTCCAAAACTATGTTGAATACTAGTGGTGAGAGTGGGCACCCTGTCTTATTCCTGACTTTAGGGGAAATGCTTTCAATTTTTTATCATTGAGGATAATGTTTGCTGTGGGTTTGTCATATAAAGCTTTTATTATGTGAGGTATGTTCCTTCTAGCCTACTTTCTGGAGGGTTTTTATTATAAATGGATGTTGAATTTTGTCAAAGGCTTCTCTGTATCTATTGAGATAATCATATGGTTTTTAATCTTTCAATTTGTTACTGTTGTGTATCATATTGATTGATTTGCAAATATTGAAGAATCCTTGCATCCCTGGGATAAAGCCCACTTGGTCATGATGTATGATCTTTTTAATATGTTGTTGGATTCTGTTTGTTAGAATTTTGTTGAGGATTTTTGCATCTAAGTTCATCAGTGATATTGGCCTGTGGTTTTCTTTTCTCTGGTATCTTTGTCTGGTTTTGGTATTAGGGTGATGGTGGCCTCATAGAATGAGTTTGGTAGTTTACCTTCCTCTTCAATTTTCTGGAAGAGGTTGAGTAGGATAGGTGTTAGCTCTTCTCTAAATTTTTGGTAGAATTCACCTGTGAAGCCATGTGGTCCTGGGCTTTTGTTTGTTGGAATATTTTTAATTACAGTTTTGATTTCCACGCTTCCGATGCATCTGTTCAGATTTTCTATTTCTTCCTGGTTCAGTTTTGGAAGGTTATACTTTTTTAAGAATTTGTCCATTTCTCCCATGTTGTCCATTTTATTGGCATATAGTTGCTGATAGTAGTCTCTTATGATTCTTTGTACTTCTGTGTTGTCTGTTGTGATTTCTCCATTTTCATTTCTAATTTTGTTGATTTGATTCTTCTCCCTTTGTTTCTTGATGAGTCTGGCTAATGTTTTGTCTATTTTATTTATCTTCTCAAAGAACCAGCTTTTAGCTTTGCTGATTTTTGCTATGGTCTCCTTTGTTTCTTTTTCATTTATTTCTGCCCTAATTTTTATGACTTCTTCCCTTGTAGTAACCGTGGGCTTCTCCATTTCTTTTTTTTTTTTTTTTTCTAGTTGCATTAGGTGTAAAGTTAAGTTATTTAATTGATTTTTCTTTTGTTTCTTAAGGTTAGCTTGTATTGCTATGAACCTTCCCCTTAGCACTGCTTTACTGAATCCCATAGGTTTTGGGTTGTTGTATTTTCATTTTCATTCGCTTCTATGCATATGTTGATTTCTTTTTTTATTTCTTCTGTGATTCATTGGTTATTCAAAAGCATGTTTTTTAGCCTCCTATGTTTGTATTTTTAATAGTTTTTTTTCCTGTAGTTGACATCTAATCTTATTGCATTGTGATCAGAAATGATGCTTAAAATGATTTCAATTTTTTTGAATTTACCAAGGCTAGATTTATGGCCCAGAATATAATCTATCCTGGAGAAGGTTCGTGTGCACTGAGGAAAAGGTGAAATTCATTGTTTTGAGGTGAAATGTCCTATAGATATCAATTAAGTCTAACTGGTCCATTGTATCATTTAAAGTTTGTGTTTCCTTGCTAATTTTCTGTTTAGCTGATCTATCCATAGGTGTGAGTGGGATATTAAAGTCTCCCACTATTATTGTGCTACTGTCATTTCCCCTTTCATACTTGTTAGCATTTGCCTTACATATTGCAGTGCTCCTATGTTGGGTGCATATATATTTATAATTGTTATATCTTTCCTGATTGATCCTTTGATCATTATGTAGTGCCATTCTTTGTCTTTTTTCACAGCCTTTATTTCAAAGTCTATTTTATCTGATATGAGTATTGCTACTCCTGTTTTCTTTTGGTCTCCATTTGCATGAAATATCTTTTTCTAGCCCTTCATTTTCAGTCTGCATGTGTCCCTTGGTTTGAGGTGGGTCTCTTATAGACAGCATATATAGGGGTCTTATTTTTGTATCCATTCATCCAGTGTTTGTCTTTTGGTTGGGGCATTCAACCCATTTACATTTAAGGTAATTATTGATAAGTATGATCCTGTTGCCATTTACTTTATTGTTTTGGTTTCGAGTTTCTAAACCTTTTCTGTGTTTCATGTCTAGAGAAGATCCTTTAGCATTTATTGAAGAGTTGATTTGGTGGTGCTGAATTCTCTCAGCTTTTGCTTGTCTGTAAAGCTTTTGATTGCTCCTTCATATTTTAATGAGATACCTGCTGGGTATAGCAATCTTCGTTGTAGGTTTTTCTCTTTCATCACTTTAAGTATGTCTTGCCATTTCCTTCTGGCCTGAAGAGTTTCTATTGAAAGATCAGCTGTTGTCCTTATGGGAATCCCCTTGTGTGTTATTTGTTGCTTTTCCCTTGCTGCTTTTAATATTTGTTCTTTGTGTTTGATCATCGTTAATTTGATTAATATATGTCTTGGGGTGTTTTGCCTTGAGTTTATCCTGTTTGGGAATTTCCAGGTTTCTTGGACTTGGGTCCTCATTTTAGGGAAGTTTTCAACTATTATCTCCTCAAGTATTTTCTCATGGCCTTGTTTTTTGTCTTCTTCTTCTGGGACTCCTGTGATTTGAATGTTGGGGCATTTAACATTGTCCCAGAGGTCTCTGAGGTTGTCCTCCTTTCTTGTAATTCTTTTTTCTTTTTTCCTCTCTGCTACATTTATTTCCACCATTCTATCTTCCACCTCACTTATCTTCTGCCTCAGTTATTCGACTATTGGTATCCTCCAGAGTGCTTTTGATCTCAGTTATCGCATTATTCATTATTGATTGACTCTTTATTTCTTTAGGTTCTTGTTAAACATTTCTTACATCTTCTGAATCTTTGTCTCCAGTCTATTTATCTGAAATTCCATTTGGTTTTCAAGATTTTGGATCATCTTTTCTATCATTATTCTGAATTCTTTTTCAGGTAGACTCCCTATCTCCTCCTCTTTTGTTTGGTTTGGTGGGCATTTATCATATTCCTTTACCTGCTAAATATTTCTCTGCCTTTTCATTTTGTTTAGATTCCTGTGTTTGGGGTGGCCTTTCTGTATGCTGAAAGTGTGTGGTTCCTTTTTATTGCTGAGGTTGCTCCTGTGGGTGGGGTTGGACAAGTGGCTTGTCAAGGTTTCCTGGTTAGGGAAGCTTGTGTCTGTATTCTGGTGGGTGGAGCTGGATCTTGTCTCTCTGGAGTGCAATAAAGTGTCCCATAGTGAGTTTGAGGTGTCTATGGGTTTGGTGTGACTTTGGGCCACCTGTATTTTAATGCTCAGGGTTATGTTCCTGTGTTGCTGGAGAATTAGTGTGGTATGTCTTGCTCTGAAATGTGTTGGCTCTTGGGTGGAACTTGCTTTCAGCATAGCTATGGAGGCTTTTAGATGAGCTCTTCTCAATTAATATTCTCTTGAGTCAGGAGTTTTCTGGTGTTTTCAAGTTTTGGATTTAAGCCTCCTACATCTGGCTTTCAGTCTTATTCTTACAGTAGCCTCAAGACTTCTCCATCCATACAGCCCTGATGATAAAACATCTAGGTTAATAGTGAAAAGATTCTCCACAGTAAGGTACACCCAGAGAGGTTCACAGAGTTACATGGAGAAGAGAAGAGGAGGAGGGAAATAGAAGTGACCAGGAGGAGAAGAGGGGGAGTCAAAAGGAGAGAGACCAATCTAGCCAGTAATCAGTTCCTTAAGTGTTCTCCACAGCCAGGAACACCCAAAGAGATTCACAGAGTTAAGTAGAGAAGAGAAGGGTTGGAGGGAGGAGATAGAGATGACCTCCTTTTGAAGAGAATGGAATGCCTTTCTGCGTGCCTGGTGTCCTCCACCAGCATTCAGAAGTTGTTTTGTGGAAGTTGTTCAGCATTCAAATGATCTTTTGATGAATTTGTGGGGGAGAAAGTGGTCTCCCCGTCCTATTCCTCCACCGTCTTAGGACCGCCCCTGGAGTAGGGTCTTAATAGAATTCATTTTTCAAACAAGAAAATTTCTCAAGAATAAAAATGAACAGTATTAATAAATCAATAATTATATGAAGTGATAAATGCTTTGACAATACTTGGAAGTCAAATGCATAAAATGATTAGCATCTTGATTTATTCATACTCTTTTTTCCCCCTTGTTTCTACCTTGGTAGAGTGGTTAATTTAGAAAATTAATAAGAAGGAATTATTCTAAGGCACAATGATTTTGTGTGAGACATTCTTCAGCCCTATATCAATAGCATCATTCTCTGCATTTGCAATCTGTTCTTATACTCAAGATATTTTAAGCTACGGAACCCAAATTTCTATATTAGTAAAATACAAAGTATGAAATATATAAATTCTTCAGTCCAGGAAAAAAAGGAGCCATAAAGTCACTCTGCCTATAAGGGGTGTTGCAGAAGCAATTTTCAGGTTCTTTTGCATAGAGCAGAGTTTATTTTTAAAATATAAGTTTCTTTTTATTATTATTATTATTATTATGGCCTTATTATGCACTTCTTTTTTCCAAGTACTTTACATGCATCACTTCATTTTTCTTTTGCAAAACTTGTGAGATAGACATTATTATTTTATTGTGCTCATGAAAAAAACTGAGATGATGCTCAAACTCTTCTTATGATGCTCCACTGTATCACATTGCTTGAAGCTATATTATATGCTTCCTTAACTAAGCTACTAAATCAGTGGAATAAATGAAAAATAGTTATAGATCTCCCTTACATGGGAGTTTATATAGCACATGCCTCCCAACATTTGTGAGAACATTTTATCAAACAACCTACAAACCTGTTGTCAAGTCAAAATGATAAACAAATAAGGCACTTTGGATGATATGAGCAAAACTTGCTCAACCATACTGTAAATGATTTTTCAGCAGCTACCAATTATGAGACACTGAAGTAAATAAGATGGAAAAAATCAAGTTCGTATCTTCTAGGAACCAACATAAGGCATCAAGATAAAATAGGTTAAAACAGCTCTGTGCTGTGCTGTGCTGTGCTGTGCTTAGTCACTCACTTGTGTCCGACTCTCTGCAACCCCATGGACTGCAGCCCATCAGGCTTCCCCCGTCCAAGTGGATTCTCCGGGCAAGAATACTGGAATGGGTTGCCATCTTTCCCCTCCCCATTTCACGCCCCAAAAAAAAAAGAAACCCAGCTTTACTGCATGGTATTATTAGGTTAGGAGTACAGCTGTAGTGTGTTTCCTTGGATGGAAAATGATAGAAAAGGGCCTTGCAAGAAAAAGGAGTGAACTTTCTAAAGGATGAAATATTTACTCTGTCTTCAGGAAAAAGCAAATTTCTTTTGTTGGGTAGACACGGACACACACAAGACACAGATACATATGCATACGCATACACCTGTACATTTACATATATGTGTGTAGGTAGTCACTTGGGTACTCATATCTATACATATATGCATACAACCTTAGAGGCTATGGAAAATCAACAATGAAGTGACCTTCTTTTAATTATAAAAATCTATATAGCATTTCTAATTCTAAAGTCTTTTTGAATCTGAGGTACAAGAACATTTTTTTGACCACAGTATATTTAATCATCAGACTTTCATCATAAAAAAATCCTATGGATATTATTTCTGTAAAAGGAAACAAAATCCCCTTGAAACTTTTCCCAGTATTTCTTAGGAAATTGTTATTTTTGTCATCGCATTTTCAGGACATTCTGAAAAAAATAATAAAGTTGTAAATGATAAGGCTCAGGTTAATATATTTGCCCTTTAGAAATAATGAAGGACCCATTCAAGAAGCTTTATCTATAGGGAATATGTTTTTCAGAAAATGACATATTTTATAGCTGAAATTCAAAAAGGGAGGTGGGACAAGGAGAGTAAATGTGTGTGCTACTTTATTTAAAATGACATTTAGAAGGAGAGTGAGTAAGAAGAAAGGGATCTGGTTCAGATATACTCAGTATTGGAAAATAAAACAAACAGTGTGTGTCTGTTTTCTTAAACTTTGACATTTCTTGTTAGAACTTTAAGACCTGACTCACTGGAATGAAAGACTGCAAATTCATTATTACATGACTTTATGTTTCTGTAACCCATTACATTCTACAGACAACCATTTTTATTATCTTTAATGATTTTTAATAGGCTTAATATATTGGAAAAAATATACTCACTGAATCGTTTTACCTTAAAAATACCAACGTACAAACTTCCAGAGTACTGGAGTGGGTTGCCTTTGCCTTCTCCACATAATGTACATAACTACATATTATTTTTTAAATAATGAGGAAGACTAAAGTTTCTTTTCTTTTTAGGTTATTTTATTTGACTATCAAAAAGCATGAAAATTCAACTCACTAACTGGTTACATTTTAGAGATTTGGGGCAATATTTTTGCTTGAGTACATTCTTTTTTCAAAGAGACACTGAAGCATGTGACATAGAAAAAAAAACTAAAATCATATTAAAAATGTGGAAAATTGTTTGATAATATTTAGAAGTCAAATGCATAAAATGATTTCTATTTTAATTAATTCATACTTGTTTTTTTCCCCCATATTTCTAAGTTGGTATGATTGTTAATTAGAAAATTAATAAGAAGGAATTATTCTAAGACACAATGATTTTACATAAAGCATTATCTTTTGTCCTATGGCAATAACCATCCTCAGCATTTTGCAGAGTCTATTCTTATACTCAAAATACTTTAAGCTAATAGAACACAACTTTCCATATTTCTAAAATATGGTGAGCATATTTATATACTACATATTCACTATTTCACAACTATGTACTTAATATTTTTACTAATGATGTACTCTAACCATGGTAGTATAATTACAAATTTTTTTTACAAATATTTTTAATGAAATAATATGATGTAAGATATTTTATCACATGTGAAGTAAACTTATAAATCTGTGGATTAATAAAGTTTCAATGACCCAGTATAGTTTGTCAAATACTAACAATAAGTTTAATAAAATTCTTTTCTAGTGGAATACTGTGAAATTTTTAAAATTTATATTCCCTATTTACTTCTTTTATTAATTTGTGGCATGATTATTTAATATGTTAAACATTTGTATATTCTTAGTATACTGCTTAGGAATATTAATAAAATTATTCAGTCCAAAGTATACCTTCTTAATATTGGTTAATTTTAAATATTGTGTATTAATTTATTATTGAACATCATAACAGTCAATTTTATTGATACTAGATGATGTATTGTGGGCTTTGAATACCTAAATAGACAAAAGCATCACATAACTATTTATTTAAAATAGCATAAAGGTGTAATAAAAATAAGCTCTATGAAGCAAAAGCCAATCATTACTAGGTTTATCTTTTTATATTAATTGCCATTCAAAACTGAGCATACACATATATATGCATATATATATATATATATAATTTCTGAGCAAATTTAGAATAAATTGAAGATATGTATGTCACATTATTCCTAAGCACTCAGTATATGTTGTCTAACAATAAGAACAGTGACATACATGACTTTAGTACAATTATCAAAATAAGATTACTTAACCTAATTTAATCTAAATATAATTAATAAATGTACAGATATTTATAAATTTATAAAATTTAATTTAATACCATTATTTGGTTTACAGACCCTAACACCTTTCCAGTTTTCCCAATAATGCCCTTTATGTATAGCCTTATTATCTATCTTGATCCATGGTCTACTCGGGATAACACATTGCATTTAGTTTTCATATGTCTATGGCCCCCTTAAACTAAAAGCAGTTTGTCAGTCATTGTCTTTCAGGAATTTGATATTTTAGAGGAGTGAAGGCTAGTTATTTTGTAGAGTGTTCCTCACTTTAGATTTGTTTGATATTTCACTATGTTTAGCTGTATCACATGAGTAATATTGTGCCCCTCTCTTTCCCAAATAAAGGAGTGTTTCTCACATTAAAGATAAGGCACATTTGAGTTAAGCCAGTGACTCACATGACCATAGATAAGAATAAAGACAGTCCCAGAAACCTCAGCTTTTTGACTATGCCCTTTTTAAGTTCTCCAGCACAGTTAGAAGTCACATGATTATTATACTTTTATACTTCTTTACAATGATAGTCTATTGTAGCAGACCCTTAGTCTGTCAAAAACTGATCTTCAGTGGGTATTTTATTAATAACAACAAAGGCTACTTAGAATATCTTTTTGCCATAATGGACTATAAAAATGCCAGTCTCCATATTCTAATGGTCTTGAGGGTATCAGTGTCTTCAAACTGTCAGGAGGATGACCAAACTCGGACTGCCCTGTCTCTCAGTGCTTGCTGCCTGTAACAACTTCTGGTATAAAATGTTTCAGGAGGGTTAGGGGAGCAGAAGACATAAGTTCTTAAAAAAAAAAAAGAATTTTTTATTTTGTATTGAGGTATAGCTGGTTAAAGATGTTGTGATAATTTCAGGTGATGTGAACAGTGAAGTGATACAGCCATACATATCCATGTATCTGTTCTTCCCTTAAACTCCCCTCCCATCCCATAACATTGAGCAGAGTTCCCTGTGCTATAGAGTAGGTCCTTGTTGCTTATCCATCTTAAATATAGCAGTGTGTACATGTCCATGCTAGACTCCCTAACTCTTAAAGTATCTCTTAGGAATGTCTCCCAAAGCTGTACTTCACAAAAATAGGACATCAAATTGTCACTGCCTTATCTGTAATTTTGAGGAAGGTGGTGTTGCTGTGACTTGAATCAGGAATCATAATATCAGAAGCATATCATACTTCAGAAACTGTATATCCTCCAAACAATGTGTGACATCAGTGAAATGGATGCTTCATGTCTTCCTTCTTGACATCCTTAGTTTAGTGACTAATACTTTGCTAATATTAACAAATAAAAGCAATGCCTTATGTGACCCTGCCTGTCAATAGGAACTACAGAACCAAGAGAAGTTTGAACGCCACCCTATGCCCACCTTTGCTATCCCACACATATACATGTGGCTTGCCAAATAAAATTTTTACCTACAACCAAATTACAAAGGAGTCTAGAAAATAATATGACATTGGAAGAAAAGCTATGACAAATCTAGACAGCCTATTTAAACACAGAGACCTCACTTTGCTGATAGAGGCCCATATAGTCAAAGCTATGGTTGTTCTATTATTGTGTATGGATGTGAGAGTTGGACCATAAGGAAGGCTGAACGCTGAAGAATTGATGCTTTCAAACTGTGGTGCTGAAGAAGATTCTTGAGAGTCTCTGGACTGGAAGGAGATCAAATCAGTTGATCCTAAAGGAAATCAACCCTGAATATTCATTGGAAAGACTGATGCTGAAGCTCCAGTACTTTGGTCACTGATGTGAAGAGCCCACTCATTTGAAAAGACCCTGATGCTGGGAAAGATTGAAGGCAGGAGAAAAGAGGACAACAGCAAATGAGATAGTTGGATGGCATCCCCGACTCAATGGACATGAGTTTGAGCAAACTCCAGGAGATGGTGAAGGACAGGGAAGCCTGGCGTGCTGCAGTTCATGGGGTCACAAAGAATTGGAAATGATTTAATGTCTGAACAACAACTAGAAAATGCAATTTGGGGCTTTATCGTCTCTACAGTGCAAAGAAGCATACAGTACAAGTTATACTGATGCACAGTCTCCATTACAGGATCTATTGCAGAGTCCTCAAAGCTTCATTTCTTGGCATCTTCAACCACAGTTTGATTAACACAGACTCTGAGTTCTACCTCTTTCTCCCAGTAATTCTAGTGTCCCCTTTATTGCTCTCTCTTGCTTTTTCTGCGTCACCTCTTTGCTTAAGTCATGACATCATTCTAGAAAATCTTTTAGGGGAATTTATTTTCAGCAGATAAATCTAAGCTGGTTGTCTTCTCTGGGATGCTGTGGAGCATGCAGGAACAACTCATGTTATGGTTTAGGAAGAGATACAGGTGGTGCTTGTGGTAAAGAACCGGCCTGCCAATGCAGGAGACATAAGAGATGTGGGTTCGATTCCTGGGTCAGGAAGCTCCCCTGGAGGAGGGCATGGCAACCCACTCCAGTATTCTTGCCTGGAGAATCCCATGAGCAAAGGACCTGGAGGACTATGGTCCACAGTGTCTCAAACAGCTGGACACGACTGAAGTGACTTAACATGCACACACAGCTAACTTCCAGTGTAGGCTTCACTTTTGTTGTTCCTCAACCAGTCAAGCATTATAAGTAGACCAAAATCTGCATGCCTTCATTTTCCTATAGGATGATATTTACTCTAGGAAGGTCCTTATGCAATTACACTTATGGTGAAGGGAGAGGGCCTATCCAATTGCTATAGAAAAAGCAGCCTGGTTATACTCATGAATATAACTCAAGGTGTGGCTCCTAGTATGCATTCTATTATCTCTTTTATATTCAAATACTTAGATATTTTTCTCATTTACACTGAAGAAAATAGTGAGTAATCAAATAATAAGCAACTTAGCACAAGTCATATTGCTGCCCAATTCCAAATTCTGAGTATTTTTGGTTTTACTCTATGTTCTTCAGAACATTCAGAAATTATTCTAAAGAGTCAACAAATTCCCAATCTGCTTTTTCGTATTAATGCATTAACTCTGTAATTTAGTTTTATGATTTTTATATTTTTAATTGAAATTCTACATTTTTCTCTAATTTAATATTTAAGTAGTTACTGGAATATCTTTATCTTCAAGATGTGTGAATTTCCCCAAATGTATATAATTTTTAATTTTGCTAAACAAAATTTAACATATGCTGACAGCCTGAGTAGAAGAAATGTATTCTCTCATATTTATTTCTTCCAGTTTTGTTGAGATATAATTGGCAAACAGCACTATAAAAGTTTAAGATGTGCAGCATAATGATTTGACTTACATACATCATGAAGTGTTTACAATAATAAGTTTAGTGAATATCAATCACCTCATATAGAAACAAAATTAAGAAATAGAAAAAATATTTTCCTTGTGATGAGAAGTCAGAATTTACTCTAGGCGGGGAGGGGCGGCCAGGCCAGGGCCGGTCGGGGCGGGGCGGGACGCGGGCCCCTTGAGGGAGGAGGGGGGCCCGGCTCGGCGCTCACGCCCGGCCTGCCGTCCCTAGGACGTGTTCCTCATGATCCGGCGCCACAAGACCACCATCTTCACGGGCGCCACGAGCACCGTGTTTGAGCTGAAGCGCATCGTCGAGGGTATCCTCAGCGGCCGCCGGAAGCAGCGGCTTTTCTGGATATAAAGACGTTGGGCGATGTGGCTTCACCAGCCAGACAGAACGGCCTCAGGCCCCCGCCACTGTGGGGGCTATGAATTCGAGGCCCTTATATTTCTCTAGCCCACCTGAGCTGCCGGACGTGATGAAGCCACAGGACTCAGGAAGCAGCGCCAACGAACAGGCTGTACCTCCCCCAACTGTCCCCTCAATAAAAGATACATTTAACATTTTAAATTATATTTATTTTTGTATTTTTTTTTTTAATTTTATTTTTTTATTTTATTTTATTTTTAAACTTTACATAATTGTATTAGTTTTGCCAAATATCAAAATGAATCTGCCACAGGTATACATGTGTTCCCCATCCTGAACCCTCCTCCCTCCTCCCTCCCCATACCATCCCTCTGGGTCGTCCCAGTGCACCAGCCCCAAGCATCCAGTATCGTGCGTCAAACCTGGACTGGCATCTCGTTTCATACATGATATTTTACATGTTTCAATGCCATTCTCCCAAATCTTCCCACCCTCTCCCTCTCCCACAGAGTCCATAAGACTGTTCTATACATCAGTGTCTCTTTTGCTGTCTCGTACACAGGGTTATTTATTTCCATCTTTCTAAATTCCAAATATATGCTTTATTATACTGTATTGGTGTTTTTCCTTCTGGCTTACTTCACTCTGTATAATAGGCTCCAGTTTCATCCACCTCATTAGAACTGATTCAAATGTTTTCTTTTTAATGGCTGAGTAATACTCCATTGTGTATATGTACCACAGCTTTCTTAGCCATTCATCTGCTGATGGACATCTAGGTTGCTTCCATGTCCTGGCTATTATAAACAGTGCTGCGATGAACATTGGGGTACACGTGTCTCTTTCCCTTCTGGATTCCTCAGTGTGTATGCCCAGCAGTGGAATTGTTGGATCATAAGGCAGTTCTATTTCCAGTTTTTTAAGGAATCTCCACACTGTTCTCCATAGTGGCTATACTAGTTTGCATTCCCACCAACAGTGTAAGAGGGTTCCCTTTTCTCCACACCCTCTCCAGCATTTATTATTTGTAGACTTTTGGATCGCTGCCATTCTGACTGGTGTGAAATGGTACCTCATAGTGGTTTTGATTTGCATTTCTCTGATAATGAGTGATGTTGAGCATCTTTTCATGTGTTTGTTAGCCCTCTGTATGTCTTCTTTGGAGAAATGTCTATTTAGTTCTTTGGCCCATGTTTTGATTGGGTCATTTATTTTTCTGGAGTTGAGCTGTAGGAGTTGCTTGTATATTTTTGAGATTAGTTGTTTGTCAGTTGCTTCATTTGTTATTATTTTCTCCCATTCTGAAACTGGGAATTTTGTATCTTTTGGCTGCCTTCATCCAATTTCCCTTCCCCCATCCCACTCCCAACTCTTTTAACAACAAATCTGATCTCTTTTTCTATGAGTTTGTTTGTTTCTTTTCTAAGTATAATTAATCTACAGCACTATGTTAGTTCCTGTTATACAACATAGTGATTTGATTGTTTTACACATTTAAAATAAAATGATCACCATGATAAGTCTCATTATCATTTGTCACTGTATGAAGATTACATAATTATTGACTACATTCCTTATACTGCATATTTAGTACCCAAGACTCATTTATTTTGCAACTGGAAATTTGTACTTCTTAATCTCCTTCACTTCTTTTCTCTCTTCATTTATCCCTTAAATGGAGGAAAATATTTTTTGTGAGTACTTGGAAAAATGAAAAAGTCTGCTATTTTATATATATATATTTTAAAAACCTCTGTAAATGAAATGGTTTTCCCTGTATAATATTTTCAAAAACTTGTATTCAGCCTATTTTCTATAGCTGTAATCATTCTTTCATTAGTTGGTTTTCTGATGACCATCCTTAGATTACTTTCCACTTAAATTTAAGCCATTTCTTTTCAGATGTTCCCTGAGCTAGTGCAATTGGCCATTTCTCTGCATCCTGCATACTATACGGAGGGTTATGCAAACTCTGAAGGATTAGTAGTTTCACAGAAGCGAAGGAGAGATACTACTAGGATTCAGATATTTTCTCAGTCTTTGCCTTTTCTTTACCTGCCAGCCATGAGCAAATTAAAAGCTTCCACAACTGACCTCAGCACACATTGCCAGTGTCTGAAACACCAAGCACTGCCTAAAGTTACTTTAGGAGTTACCTTCTAATTTATGTATGATGAGATTTGAACTAGACTTCTTGTTCCATTTCAGGGTGTCCGGTGGAATTCAGAGTACCTTTAGTTTTCTCGGCTCCTAGGAACACTGGGTTGTAGTTTTCCCATCTAACGCTTGGTTCAGCCAACCTGTTGACTAAATCACTGGCATATAGTTCCTCTCCCCAGTGGCTCATTGGCAAAGAATCCGCCTGCCAATGCAGGAGACACAAGAGATACAAGTTCTATCCCTGGGTCTGGAAGATACCCTGGAGTATCAAATGGTAACCCAATTCATTTTCTTGCCTGGAATATTCCAGGGACAGAGGAAACTCTGGCTGCAGTCCATGGTATCACAAAGAGTTGGATACAGAGCACACCCAGGCCCTCTCCAATTCCATGCTAGGATTTCACTCAACTTTAGATTAAGGCCTGGTCAGCTGAGGGTTCTGATTTCACATCTTTCATGCCAGTACTTCTCAGAGTCAAACTCTGCTTCTGGAATCCTCTGGCAGACACATGTGGTCTAATACCATATCGTCCACAAGTAATATACAATTTTTTATCCATTTCCTAGGCAATTTGATAATTTATTCTAGGTTTAATATGGAAAACTGTCTCAGTCTGTATTGATTTTTTTCTTTTCCTATTATTTTCCTTTGGTTGCTGTTGTTCAGGGCTCAGCCAGGTACGTCTCTTTGCAATCCCATGGGCTGCAGCTCGCCAGGCTTCCCTGTCCTTCACCATCTCTTGGAGTTTGCACAAACTCATGCCCATTGAGTCAGTGATGCCATCCAATCAGCTCATCCTCTGTCATCCCATTCTCCTCCTGCCCTCAATCTTTCCCAGCATCAGAGTCTTTTTCAATGAGTCAGCTCTTCTCATCAGGTGACCAAAGTATTGGAGTTTCAGCTTCAGCATCAGTCCTTCCAATGAATATTCAGGACTGATTTCCTTTAGGATTGATTGGTTTGATCTCCTTGCTGTCCAAGGTACTCTCAAGAATCTTCTCCAACACCACAGTTCAAAAGCATCATATCTTTTTTGTCACTCAGCCTTCCGTATGGTTCTACTCTCACATCTATACATGACTACTGGAAAAACAATAGCTTTGACTAGATGGACCTTTGTCAACAAAGTGATGTCTCTGCTCTTTAATATACTTCTAGGTTTGTCATAGCTTTTCTTCCAAGGAGCAAGTGTCTTTCAATTTCATGGCTGCAGTCACCATCCACAGTTATTTTGGAGTCCAAGAAAATAAAGTCTGTAATTGTTTCCATTTTTTCCCCATCTATTTGCCATGAACTGAAGGGGCTGGATGCCATGATCTTCGTTTTTTGAATGTTTCCTTTGGAATCTCCATGAAAAATTATGAACATACTGGATTTTGATTTCCAGCCTCCTCTCTGTGTGTTCTCCATTTCTGTCCACACCTCAGTCCTGTGTATTTCCTTCCTACTTCTCCCTTCAGAGCCAAATATTTTTATTCACACTTTTCTCAAAAATCACTGTGAAAAAGGATCCCATAAATTCATTTACACAATAAAGTGTAAGAGATATGGACTCAGAGACAACAGAGCTTGGGTTGACAGAATGAAGATGTAAAAAATCTAGTATATAATTAACCTGTGATTTCTGAATTGGTCCTACACACCACACCAAATGACTTCCATTTTGTTGTAGATGTTTATGGCCATCACTGAGAGGATTTAATGTTGCTTTTAGGGAATAATTATCCTTTAATTCCTGTAGAATAATTTGATTTTATGAATCTTTAAAGGTGTGAAAATGTCAACAAACATGGAAATTTATAGAAAATTTCTCTGGTGTGCTTTTGGCCTCTGTGATAAACCAAAAAGTCTGCTTTTTTGTTTGTTTCAAGGTGTATTTTAATTTAATGGGACCAGTACTTTTACAAGTTCAGAATCCTAGATTTAAATAGCTCTTTTGGTGATCAAGATACTTTATTGATCTCCATTTACTACTGTCCAGACCACAGACTAAATCAGTTCTCTATTTTGGTCCATTATGATACCCACCAGTTTTTCCTAAACAGAACTTTTTAGGTGATAAAACTGATAACTCAAGGAAAAGGGCAACTGTGACATTTAACAAGGACAAAATAAATGGTTCAATTTAAGGCCAATATTACTTTGCAGAATATGAAATGCCATACCTTTAGTAGTCCCAAAAGGCCAACATTTTTCAAAATCTCTCTGAAATGCTAAGGGATATTTCATAAAAGACTACAATCTTCATAAAATATATTTTTCTAGTAAATAGTTTCTGGCTTCCCATTTAATACATATCTTCTCAAAGACTAAAATTCAGAAAACTGAAATCTTCTTCATTCAACCTACTTTCATTTTAAAGATATACTCATTCTTTTAAACATCTAAATAAACATGTATTTTCTTTTCTGCAAGACTGCATTATTTTCCACAACCTCCAAACCAATTAATCATTTCACTTCACTAATTGCTCTAAGTATTCTCATTTTCATGAAAGCAGAAACCACCACTGAAAGATTTTTTAAAACTCTGCATACAATAAGATAGTTACGATATTGTTATCAACATACAGTGGAATCTAACTATATCATCTCAGAGTTTTTTTGTAAATCTACAACTGCTCTTAAAAACACTTTTTGCTACCTTGTTTTATTAATTGAATGGAAGTGAAAGTCACTCAGTTGTGTCCAACTCTCTGCGACCTCATGGACTCTACAGTCCATGGAATTTTCCAGGCCAGAATACAGGAGTGAGTAGCCTTTCCGTTCTCCAGGGGATCTACCCAATGCAGGGATTGAACCCAGGTCTCTCACATTGCAGGCAGATGCTTTACCAGCTGAGCCACAAGGGAAGCCCAAGAATACTTGAATGGGTAGCCTATCCCTTCTCCAGCAGATCTTCCTGACCCAGGATTTGAACTGGGGTCTCCTGCATTGTAGGCAGATTCTTTACCAACTGAGCTATCAGGGAAGCCAATTGAATGGAAAATTCTGTAAATTCTACAGTGCTTCACAATTTTCAAAAGTTTAACACATGATTTCACATAATTTCATAATAACACTCCTTTTTAAATCTCTTACCCCTGTATAACCCATCCCCATCATCCCTCTTGTCTCCCTACTGGTAACCACTAATCGGTGTCTAAATCTGTGAGTCTGTTTCTGCTTTGTTATTTTCATTTGTTTTAACTCTTTAGATTCCACATATGAGTGATAGCATATAGTATATGTCTTTCTCAGTCTGACTTACTTCGATTGATATGGTAATCTCTGAGTCCATCCATGTTGCTGCAAATGGCATTATTTCACTCTTTCTTATGGCTGAGTAATATTCCATGTGTGTGTGCGTGCACGCATGTGCCTGTGTGTGTGTATAACATCTTTTTATTTATTCATGTCCTGCTGAGCACTAAGGTTACTTCCATGTCTTGGCTATCATAAATGAAACTACTATGAACATGAGGATGCATGCATCTTTTCAAAGTAGTGATTTTGTTTTGTTTTGTTTCTTTCCCAAATATAATCACAAGTGGAATTTCTGGGTCATATGGTAGTTGAATTTTTAATTTTTTGAGCAATCTCTATACTGTTTTCCATAGTGGCTGCGCCAATTTATATTCGCACCAACAGTGTATGAGGGTTCCTTTTTTCATATCCTCCTCAACATTTATTATCTGCACTCTTTTTGATGATAGCCTTTCTGAGAGCTATGAGATGATATCTCATGGAGGATTTGATTTGCATTTTCCTGATAATTAGTGATATTGAGCATCTTTTCATGTTCCTGTTGGGAAAATGTCTACTCAATTCTTCTGCCCATTTTTAATTTTTTTTTTTTATGTTGAGATGTATGAGCTGTTTATATATGAAAGAAGGCCTGCTTTGACTAGAATATTGTGCCTTTATGAATACTCTCCTTTTTATAGAAAAACTGAGAGGCAAAATGCAAAGTGAAATATTGCCTATTGTTCATAGCTGGTATATTTCTCTATTTAATTGAACTACTTTTAGAATAATGGTATGTGTTTTTCTATAATGAATCTTAGTCTGTCATTTTATTTTCCTTGGTACCACCTTAATTTTTTCTTCAGAGTGTATTGCAATGATCACAGTCCAAACGTGTTATGAATTATAGAAGAGGGAAAAACATCCTTTTATCTCTTCCACTTCTATATCTTAGAAGCACAAAGTGATTAAGCCAGTTCAGTGGCTTACGAAGCATCAGATTGAGCATTCATTCTGACTATCATTTCTTTCCTCTGGTTCTTACTACTCAATGCTGAGACAAGATAGGAAAGAGTTCATCTTATTTCTCCTCTGAAAATTTGAGACGAAATACTATATAAGGATGTAACTGTCAGTCACTCAGTCGTGTCCGACTCTTTGCAACCCCACAGACTAGTAGCCCACCAGGCTTCTCTGTAAACAAACCATGAATAAATGTCAGGGTATAAAATTAGCATGTAAAAAAAATAAATAAAATTAACATGAGATGAAGCGAACATCTTCCCTGAATGATTAATTAATATTCCAAAGCTTGAAATGTTCTAACTTTGTAATTAAAAATCTTTATGCTTCGCTCAGTGTATGATATTATACATAGGACTTAATCAAATGTGGATTTGTCTATAGCTGTCAAAATAAAACAATAGATATCCTACCCTAATAAAGAAAAGAAATGTGAAACTCATTCAGCATGCCATCCCAGAGTGGAAAACTGAAGTAATTACTGCTGTCTTCTCTAAATCTGACATGTGTAGAATTACAACTATGTAGGTAGCTTTTCAAATGAAAGTCAAAGGGAAATCAGGCTTCGCAGGTGGTCCAGTGGTAAAGAATCTGCCTGCCAATGCAAGAGACAAAGGAGATGAAAGGTTTATCCCTGGGTAGGAACGATTCCCTAGAGGAGGGCATGGCAATCCACTCCAGTATTCTTGCCAGGAAAATCCCACAGACAGAGGAACCTGGTGGTCTGCATTTCTATGGGGTCACAAAAGGGTCAGACATGACTGAACACACAAAACACACAAAGGGAAATCGTGTTGCTAAAGAGTAAATACAAATATTTTAAAATCACATATTTTATGTGGTCCAAATACATCCTAAATTCTTTTTAACCATTGTTCTAAAACACTGTCAGTTTTCTAAACTTTTGATGCCAAATTATTTAGCTCACTTTGTTAAAGCATTAATAGAGATGTTAGACTGATGTTTTTAGTTGTATAAATAAATACAATTTAAGGTTTATTATGATATTTCATGCACACAAAATGTGTTAATGGTCATCATGTTAATTAGTAAGGATATATAAATATGGCAGTTAAAATATATGGACCTTACAGAAAAAGACAAACTCTAAATCATACTGATGAAAAGAAATTAGAGGAAAAGTTCTATAGGTTCAATTTAAATATAACTCATTTGGTTTATTAATTTTTATATTTATTAACTTTCTAATAGTATTCTAACAGAATTTTTCTGCAATGACTTTATTAAATAATGAAACTAATACCTTATAATATGGATGGTAATAATAATAACTTTCCTTCTGAGAGTGACTTCTATCCCTTAAGAATCACTGGATCATTATTGGCTTATGTTAGGTCACCTAATATTAATAATTGCAAGTCATATGAGCTGGATGTTATTACCTCAATTGTACTGATCTGAAGATACAATCTTTTTAAGGTTCATTCATCTTCTCCATAATCCTATCATTTTTAAGTGGTAGTGCTAATATTCAGGGATAAATATTTGAATGTAAAGATTATGTCCTTTCATTAACCATATTCCCATTTTTTGTTTAATTTAAAATACAATTATTAATTTTCATATATAAATTAATTAAATCAAAATTTAAATTTGCAGTTTAGGAAAAGTTTATGCAGATTTTATACATTTTATCCCATCAAATCCTCTGTGAAATAGTATTCTTTTATTCTCATCTAGTGAATAAACAAACTCAAATTTTTTGAAGTTACTAAATTTGCCCCAGTTCACAAAATTGAATCAAATAGCTATATCCCTGATCCTTTCTGTTACCAGTGTCATGCCTTTTGAGCTGATGCCTCCCTTTCCTAAGAATAAAAGAAATTTAATTTCTTCATTAATATATTAAAAATATTTTGAAACACGTGGATGTATTTGTTGTATGCAATTTGTAAAAGTTAATATGACTTTAAAAAATATTTTTGCATTCCATAATTTTGATATTTATGTGATGTTTGTTTTATATTTACTGGTAGCAAAAATGAGCATTTAGTAATTTAAACACAGTCAATCACTTTTGATATTTAAAATATAAGAAGGTATCTAACTCTCCAACAATGTAAAAGATTGAGATACTATAGATATAACTCAAAAAACTTACCAAAATTTGTTAATTTATGTAATTTTAATATGGAGTATCAACAGTGTTTTAATGGAATATCAACTTTGCAGCTTTTTAAAAAACTTTGAAATCACTTCACAGACAAAAGGCATCCATTTCCAAAGTGATTATTATAACCAATATCTATTCTGAAGTGTTGAAAGTTATTATGAGTGGTAGAATACATTATCCCTCTGGCCTTATTAATAAAAAAATATTATGAGTTTTTTGCATATATCAAATGTTACATATAAAAATTTGTGCTAATCATCTATTTGTTCATTTTAACCACATAATGAGATTCAGTTCAGTTCAGTTCAGTTGCTTAGTCGTGTCTGACTCTTTGCGACCCCATGAATCACAGCATGCCAGGCCTCCCTGTCCATCACCAACTCCCGGAGTTCACCCAGACTCACGTCCATCGAGTCAGTGATGCCATCCAGCCATCTCATCCTCTGTCATCCCCTTCTCCTCCTGCCCCCAATCCCTTCCAGCATCAGACTATTTTCCAATGAGTCAACTCTTCGCATGAGGTGGCCAAAGTACTGGAGTTTCAGCTTTAGCATCATTCCTTCTAAAGAAATCCCAGGGCTGATCTGCTTCAGAATGGACTGGTTGGATCTCCTTGCAGTCCAAGGGACTCTCAAGAGTCTTCTCCAACACCACAGTTCAAAAGCATCAATTCTTCAGCGCTCAGCCTTCTTCACAGTCCAACTCTCACATCCATACATGACCACAGGAAAAACCATAGCCTTGACTAGACGGACCTTTGTTGGCAAAGTAATGTCTCTGCTTTTCAATATGCTATCTAGGTTGGTCATAACTTTCCTTCCAAGGAGTAAGTGTCTTTTAATTTCATGGCTGCAGTCACCATCTGTAATGATTTTGGAGCCCCCAAAAAATAAAGTCTGACACTGTTTCCACTGTTTCCCCATCT
Organism: Bos mutus; assembly: GCF_027580195.1. Classification (NCBI taxonomy): domain Eukaryota; kingdom Metazoa; phylum Chordata; class Mammalia; order Artiodactyla; family Bovidae; genus Bos; species Bos mutus. The sequence continues at coordinate 58,228,698 of NC_091621.1, read as the reverse complement.
ATTTCCCATGAAGTGATGGGACCCGATGCCATGATCTTCGTTTTCTGAATGTTGAACTTTAAGCCAACCTTTTCATTCTCTACTTTCACTTTCATCAAGAGGCTTTTGAGTTCCTCTTCACTTTCTGCCATAAGGGTGGTGTCATCTGCATATCTGAGGTTATTGATATTTCTCCCGGCAATCTTGATTCCAGCTTGTGTTTCTTCCAGCCCAGCGTTTCTCATGATGTACTCTGCATAGAATTTAAATAAGCAGGGTGACAAAATCCAGCCTTGACGTACTCCTTTTCCTATTTGGAACCAGTCTGTTGTTGCATGTCCAGTTCTAACTGTTGCTTCCTGACCTGCATACAGATTTCTCAAGAGGCAGATCAGGTGGTCTGGTATTCCCATCTCTTTCAGAATTTTCCACAGTTTATTGTGAATAATGAGATTAGGAGATACTTATACAGTAAACCTGAGAACTGGGTTCAAAGAGTTTTAATTGGAGGAATAACAAGAAAAGTATTGAAGTAAAGAGCAATACAAATAGAAAAAAAAAAATAGACCTACTTCTCAACCCTTAACACTACGAAAGTAAATTCTTAAAACTCAACAGAATGAAGTGTAAGATTAATGAATCTCAGCATTATTTGTTAATAAGCAAAAGACTTGAGGCCTCATTATCCAGTAGATCATGAGACGCTTTTCACATGATGGTGGTTTCATAGTTCCTAAGAGCCACAAAAGCAAGAAAGTCTTAGTAAGCAAGGACTTTAAAGTTCTTTGTTGAATCATGCTAATTTTTCCCCATTGGCCAAATCAACTCACAGTCACCTTGTTTATTGTCCCATGGCCAGGAACATAGTCAGTATAAGAAGAGATTACCAAGGATGTGGATATATAAAGGTAAATTATTGCAGCCATTTGCAACAATCTAGAGTTCAAATTTGGAGAAGGAAATGGCAACCCACTCCAGTATTCTTGCCTGGAGAATCCCAGGAATGGGGGACCCTGGTGGGCTGCCATCTATGGGGTCGCACAGAGTCAGACACGACTGAAGCAACTTAGCAGTAGCAGCAGCAGAGTTCAAATTGATTTTTCTTATCTCAAGTTTGCACTCTGTTCACCACAGGACCTGCATCTGAAAAACACCAGAAAATATATCAATAGTCCCAACACTGTTGAGGCCAGACCTCTTGGGCCCCAAATGAAATCAAATGGCTTATTCTTTATCTTACTGGCATCTCCATACTGCTTGATGAAATGCTTCTTTATTCTCCCTATACTATTCTCTAACAAATCTCTAAATGTACTTCTGCTGCCAAGTCACTTCAGTCGTGTCTGACTCTGTGCGACCCCATGTACTTCTAGGGTCAGTATTTTGCCTTCCCACTTCTGCTTCCTGTACTATATTAAGAAAGCGTTAGTTGCTCTGTCATGCCAGACTCTGCAACCCTATGGACTGTAGCCCGCCTGGCACCTCGGTCCATGGGATTCTGATTCTCCAGGCAAGAATTGGAGTGGATTACCATGCCCTTCTCCAAGGGATCTTCCTGACACAAGGATCTAACTCACGTCTCTTATGTCTCCTGCATTGGAACGCAAGTTCTTTGCCACTTAGTCAGTCAGTCTTGTCTGACTCCTTGCGACCCCATGGACTGCAGCATGCCAGGCTTCCCTGTCCATCACCACCTGCCAGAGCTTGCTCAAACTTATGTCCATCGAGTTGGTGATGCCATCTATACATCTAATCCTCTGTCATTCCCTTATCTTCCTGCCTTCAATCTTTCCAAGCATCAGGGTCTTTTTCAATGAGTCAGTTCTTCGCATCAGGTGGCCAAAGTATTGAAGCTTCAGCTTCAGCATCAGTCCTTCCAATGAATATTCAGAACTGATTTCCTTTAAGATTGACTGGTTTGATCTCCTTGCAGTCCAAGGGACTCTCAAGAGTCTTCTCCAACACCACAGTTCAAAAGCATCAGTTCTTTGGTGCTCAGCTTTCTTTATGGTATAACTCTCACATCCATACATGACTACTGGAAAAACCATAGCTTTGACTAGACATATCTTTGTTGGCTAAGTCTTTACCACTAGCGCCATCTTTAAAGTTGATCTTCCTAGCACAGAATCTTCCATACTTATTTTCTCAGCCTCAATCCTTATGACCCTCTCCCATTCCCATTCACTCAAGTTTATTCCTCAGAACTGCAAGTGGTAGTTTGACGACTGTTTTTTCAGGTAAGCTTTCCATGTGTTTTCATTGTATCCCTCTTCAGTTCAGTTCAGTTGCTCAGTCATGTCTGACTCTTTGCGACCCCGTGAATCACAGCACGCCAGGCCTCCCTGTCCATCTCTTAGAACTCATCAAAACCATACTTAACTAAGTCATCAAAAGTCTACTTACTCTTTGGTCAAATTATTTAGTGTTGTTTTCTCCAATAAGCACCATGAATGCAAGGACCACATCTGAATGCCATTTTTAGTAGTAATTTTCTCCATAAATATTATTGTTATAGATGTCTCAATGTCAGAACAGACATGAATATTCTTTCATCTCTTTTTCTTCCCACATATCTCCATCTCCAAATGATTTCCCATTTTCTATGCAAAACAGAACACCTTTTTTTAGAAATTCAGAGTTTTAAAGCTAGTAATATAAACTGGGTTCTGCTACGTCATTGTGTCCAAGTCATCTGTTCTGTATTGGTTAATATTATTTCTTTCAGATGACAGGAAATGCAATTCAAACTGGCTTAAACAACAACACAAAAAACTTTATTGCCTCATGTAACTGAAATGTCCAGCTGTAAATTTTCAGGTGCAGCTTGATCCAAAGCCTCAAATATTGTCAACAGGACTTATTTTCTCTACATGCCTTGGCTCTAAATATACTCTACAGGCTTTGTTCTCAGGCCCCAGACTTTTAGGTTTGAGTCCAACAGGGAAGAGTCTCTGCTTCTCTTTCACTGGCCCCAGGAAGCATCACATTGTATCCCAATGGCTTTGTCTGGGTGCTCATCACTTAGCCATCACTATGTGCTGCAGAATGTTCTATTTTATTTGCTCAAACTTGATCCCCCACCTGTCTGTCCTAACCTTGAAATTAGAGATAGAATTCCCTGTGAAAAATTTGGATACTTTCTCAAAAGGAAATGACAGAACCATTTTATATAGCTACCAGATGAAGAATATGTGGGAAATTCACACATATGTATGTATCTTCACTATGAATCACACAGCTATAAGGCATTTACAGAATCATACATGATCATATTTATATGAAAATGAGAAAAGGAAAGATATATGCATTTGAATGCAGAGTTCCAAAGTATAGCAAGGAGATATAAGAAAGCCTTCCTCAGTGATCACTGCAAAGAAATAGAGGAAAACAATAGAATGGGAAGGACTAGAGATCTCTTAAAGAAAATAAAAGATACCAAGGGAACATTTCATGTGAAGATGAGCAAAATAAAGGAGAGAAATGGTATGGACCTAATAGAAGCAGAATATATGGCATTTGTTGATATTAGTTTTCGAGTTTAAAGTTACAAAAGTTAATTTTTGAAGCACTAATTTTGCATTTAAAATGTCATTCCCTTGTATTTGTACTCTCACTGTGTTAAAAACCACCCTATAGAATGAAACTCCTGCGATTTAAAAAAAAAAAAAAGAAGACATGGCAACAATACACAGAAGAACTATACAAAAAAGATCATCATGACAGATAACCATGATGGTATGATCACTCACCTAGAGCCAGACATCCTGAAATGTGAAGTCAAGTGAGCCTTTGGAAGCATCACTACACACAAAGCTAGTGGAGGTGACGCTATTCCGGTTGAGCTATTTCAAATCCTAAGATATAATGCTGTAAAAGTGCTACACTCAATAGGCCAGCAAATTTGGAAAACTCAGCAGTGGCCACAGGACTGGAAAAGGTCAGTGCCATTCCAATCTCAAAGAAAGGCAATGCCAAAGACTGTTCAAACTATCGCACAATAGCACTCATCTCACATGCTAGCCAAGTAATGTTCAAAATTCTCCACGTCAGGCTTCAACAGTATGTGAATCATGAACTTCCAGATGTTCAAGCTGGATATAGAAAAAGCAGATGAATCAGAGATCAAATTGCCACCATCTGTTGAATCATAGAAAAGGCAAGAAAGTTCCAGAAAAGCATCGACTTCTGCTTTATTGAGTACACCAAAACCTTGACTTCATGTATCACAACAAACTGGAAAATTCTTAAAGAGGTGGGACTGTTAGTCCAACTTACCTGGCTCCTGAGAAATCTGTATGCAGGCCAGGAAGCAACAGTTAGAACTGGACATGGAACAACAGACTGGTTCCAAATCAGGAAAGGAGTATGTCAGGGCTGTATATTGTCACCCTAGTTATTTAACTTATGTGCAGAGTACATCATGTGAAATGCTGGGCTGGATGAAGCACAAACTGGAATCAAGATTGCCAGGAGGAATATCAATAACCGCAGATATACATATGCCATCACCCTTATAGCAGAAAGCGAAGAGGAATTAAACAGTCTCTTGATGAAAGTGAAAGAAGAGAGTGAAAAAGTTGGCTTAAAACTCAGCATTCAGAAAACTGAGATCATGGCCGTAGGTCCCATCACTTAATGACAAAAAGGTGGGGAAACAATGGAAACAGTGAGAGACTTTATTTTGGGGGGCTCCAAAATCACTGCAGATGCTGATTGCAGCCATGAAATTAAAAGATGCTTGCTCCTTGGAAGAAAAGCTATGACCAACCTAGACATATTAAAAAGCAGAGACATTAGTTTGCCAACCAACAAAGATCTGTCTTGTCAAAGCTATGGTTTTGCCAGTAGTCATGTATGGATGTGAGACTTGGACTATAAAGAAAGCTGAGTACTGAAGAATTGATGCTTTTGAACTGTGGTGTTGGAGAAGACTCCTGTGAGTCCCTTGGACTGCAAGGAGATCAAACCAGTCAATCCTAAAGAAAATCAGTCCTGAATATTCATTGGAAGGACTGATGCTGAAGCTGAAGCTCCAATACTTTGGCCACCTTATGAGAAAAACTGACTCACTGGAAAAGACGCCGATGCTTGGAAAGATTGAAGGCAGCAGAAGAAGGGGATGACATAGATGAGATGTTTGGATGGCATCACTTACTCAATGGACATGAGTTTGAGCAAGCTCTGGGGGTTGGTGAATGGACAGGGAAGCCTGGCATGCTGCAGTCCATGGGGTCACAAGGAATTGGACATGACTGAGTGACTGAACTGAACTGATATTTACATCATTTACTCTTACCTTTTGGTTACATAAACATGAAAAATATTATGCAATGAAACTCCAGAAGATCAATTTCTCTAACTGAAGAACATTTAATAATCTTTATTAGATATATTTTTTTTTTCTCCAAAGAGTTGAAGATAAAATGCAAAGCATAGAATTACTGATTTTGTGTTTATCTTATATATTCACATAGATATGTCAAAGTTCATTGTATATGTTTCTGATTATTCCTTCATTGAAAGATGTTACATATTCAAATTTTCTCACTTCCAAAATTAGCAGAGTAAAGAAATAGCTAATTTTATGTTCTAAGAAATATCAGGAGGAGAGTGGGAGGGATACACTGCATGCACTAAAAATATTGTGGTAGGAATTCCAACCCAGAGGTCAATTCTTACACTATTTGGAAAAATAAATTTCAGAAGTAGGAAAAAAAACCTGTGGCTGGAGAAAGATTCTCAAAGGTATGGTAAGAGGAGCATATCAGTTGGTCTTGGTTCTACCACTTCCTATCTGACTTTGATGGGCTTCCCCAGTATAGTGGTAAAGAACATGCCTGCCAATTCAAGAGATGCAGGTTTGATCCCTGGGTTGGGAAGATCCCTGAGTAGAAAATGGAAACCCACTCCAGTATTCTTCCCTGGAAAATCCCATGGAAAGAGAAGCCTGGTGGGCTACAGTTGATGGGGTCTCAAAGAGTAAGATATAACTGAGCATGCACACGTGAATCTGACTTTGATAAATTACTGAATATCTCTGGGCTTCTGTTTTCTTGTCTGTGAAATGGGAATGATAAGATCCACCTCTCTTGTATTGGTAACAAATATATGTGGCAAAATAACACCGAAGGTAATCATTGCTCCAATTCCTGAGGTAAAGGCAGAAGAAATGATGATTAGAACAAAGAAAAAGTTAAAACAAAATCACCTAGACACAAAAATAATGTCAATGTAAAATTATGAAATTTATGCTCTTATGCTTTCTTTCTCCAAATCTTTTACTCAAGAAATGAAATCAACTCTTGTTCACAGATGTCACTCTCCCTACTTTACTTAATTCTGCCAGTATTTTTCTTTTCACTGTGTTGAAGTTATGTGTGCCTGACAACAGAATCTACTCCAAAAACATGGATAAGTTTCCCACCTGAAAGTGCAGTAAATACCCAAATTACTCAAACAGTTATCTAAAGTCTTTATGTCCCATTTTTCAAATCATGTCTAAGAGTGTTAGGTGTATTTGAACAGGTAAAAGGTTAAATAAAAGCAACAGCAAAATATCTGATCATCCCATCAACATAGATGAGAATGTCAGAATAATTATAAATTATTTTATGAATTAATACTTTCTCTTACCTCCCTTGAGACTATTTTGAGTATGTTCATGTTATTAATTATTAATTGGTTAACATATCAATAAGGATTTATTTGAGGGTACAATTCTCTAAGCTTTTTGAAAAATCAGTTGGATTTAAATTTGATGGTGCACCTTTCCTAGCAAATATACAGATGAAATTGGTAAGTCAAAAAAATATTTTATCACTGACTATTATGATTATTAAAGTACTGGAAAAATTATTTGACAACTCGTTTCTTTTTCATAAAGATATCTAATTTTCTCTTTGAAAGTAGAGTCCCTTTGCCTCATAACCACAAAGACTGAAAGAAATCTTGTTTTATCCCCAAGTCTTCAAACTAGGATGTATTTTTATGAATGTGGTTCTTAAAACTACACATGTATTTAACTTGGTTTTTGATTTCACAATCTAACCATTTAAGCCATGACTGATAAATACACAAAATATTGTTAATATAATCTAATGCCATTCTAGATTTTATGTATAGAAAAATATAGACCTTTTCCAGATCACACAGAAATAATACATTCACACATTGACATCAGTCCTCCATGTGCTCTTGTACAATGGCCTGTGCCCCCCACTACACCCCCCCACCCCACATACACATACAGCTTAAAGCTTTTCCTCCTCTAAAGTAAGGGAATAAGACTCAAAAGTTTCCATATTTTTTTGCCTCTTTTACTGTCTATTCAAACATTCTATCCTGTCACATCAGTGTTTCTCCTTTTTCCATTTCCATTTACTCCCAGTAATTTTCTGTGTGAGATTTCTACATGCTTTAACATTGAATTTGAACATGATTTTTATAAATGGTACAATTATGAATATTATTTGTTTTATAGATTTGGTAATTAACTCTTGAAAATGTAGTTTGATAAATTGAGAGAATTAATATTTGATATAAAAACACAACTAATGGTTTTGTCAGAAGTTCCTAGAAAGCATGACTGCAATGAATCATGAGGTACTCAATATTAAAGTTATTTTATGTTTCCAGTGAGAAAATATTACTTTGTATTATATTTACATACAATTTTAACCTCTTTTAAACACTCTTTAATGTATTTCTTTAATTCCAATTTTTCCAATTATACTATGGGACAAGGGCTAGAATCATACTTAGCTTTTTTGCTGTGGCATAGAAATGTCTGACTTACACTTGTTTGTTATTTAGTCGTTAAGTCATGTCCCACTCTCTTGTGACCTGCTGAACTGTAGCCCACCAGGCTCCTCTGTCCAGGAGATTTCTCAGGCAAGAATACTGGAATGGGGTGCCATTTCCTTCTCCAGGAGATCTTCCCAACTGAAGAATTGAACCCATGTCTTCTGCATTGGCAGGTGGACTCTTTACCACTGAGCCACCAGAGAAACCTCTGACATACACTAGGGACTTGCTAAATGTTGGTTGGTTAGTGAATAAATCTTTTAAAAATTAAAAACAAATAGAGCTTGCACTTTTAACATCCCATCTTATAATTTATAAATTTATAAAATGTATATAAATTTTATAAATTTATCACTTGGTGATAAAAGTTCTTCCTGACATAGAAATTGGGTTATTTCATACCCCTACTTATATGTAAAAAAGTTATCTCTTTATTCTAACATTCAGAATAATTACCAGATCATTTTAAATCTCCCTTTATCCAATCTTTATCCTCCACAATATTCTCCCCCACACTTCCTTGCCTCTCTATTTCTGCTGTTATTACCTTGGCTTACAATTTTATCCTCCTACTGATATCTCACAAAACTTCATGGTACAACTTATTATATCACTCAAAACTTCCAGCCAGCTCAAAACTGCAACCTTGAATAGTGAAAAAATCACACCATTATAAGATATTCTGACTATATTATGATCCAGAGACTAACTGAAGAGGAAATGGGCTTAAGAAATGTTCCTTCATTTTTGTTGTCTCAATTCTAATGAAGACATCTATAGTACCTTTTGTTCAAGCATCCATGGTTAGTAAACACTATGTTGCATCCCTCTGAAATTATGGACTATGGAAAGAGGGGAGCCAAAGTTCATAGCTGAGGCAGAGTTCTGATATGCAGTTACACTACTGCATAAATTCTGTTTGAAGATCTGATTCCTGATATATACACAGAACCAGTCAAGTAATGGACAAAATTATTCACAGCTTATCAACAACCTTCATAACTGAAGCCATAGATCCTGAATGGTAAAGGCTGTAACTAAGCTACACAAATCTTATGATTTGCTCATTTATGTGTTCTTAATCACAAGAATTTTCATCTTTTTACTTCACTATGGCTCTTTTTCTATTTTAAAAAATGTTTCCTTTTACATTATGTTGGGTCCTCTTTCACTGAAATGCTATCACAACTTTGCTTAATATGTAATACGAAGACATGACTTAAAATACCTTGAGAGTCACAGAATTAAGTGGTTAAGAGAATGTGTTTTGTAGTCATACAGACCTTGCCATAAATTTTGCAATGACACTTTCCTGCCAAGTGATCATGGATGAATTTCTTAACTGCTCTGAGTCCCAGTTTTCTCCACAGAAATCTGAGGATAGTAGATATACATACATGATAGCTTTGTTGCCAAAAGCTACTGAAAATTCTTGGTAAAAAATGGGGATTCAAAAAAAATAGGGATTCATCATCATGGGGAATACAGTCTGGTATCGTGGGCACTGGTCAAGGCTATGCTCCTAGCAGCATGACTAAAAAGATCACTCATCTGTTTTAATAACCAACACCATTAACTCTATATTGGCAATAAAATTAAACATTTTTAGTCTGATTCATACAGTTGGTGTGAAGATTAGAAAAGAGCAAAAGCTAATAGTTTAATCTGAATATTTTTTATTATTGCACAGTTATATTATTTTTAGTTATAAAAATTTGTTGATTCAGGTGCTGATAATTTTGATTTACTAGCCCCAAGAATCATGAGAAATAAACTTCTATTGTTTAAGCTAAGTGTAGGACACAAAATAGAAAAAGATGAGGTCTTTATATAGGGAGTTTTCACATGCCATTGTCTTAAATATGATGTGGCTTCAAACATGGAGGGATAAGTACAGGAATTAGTGCCCAGGAAATAATAAACAAAAATCCAATAATAAATGCTTACTTCTGGGAGTAATAGATGCATGAGTTAAAAAGGGAGCAAGATGATAATGACAGCATTATCTTGGAAACAACTAGCTCATTTTAGGTGACCAATTCTCAGGAAATCATTTTATTCTATTTAATAATTAACATTCATGTTCTATATCTCCTCTAAAAGTTTCAAATATTATACACAATTCTAAAAACAATAGGTAGTTGTTGATTAAATATTATTTTCTAATTACTATGTCGATAAAGGACATAAATGGTATGGACCTAACAGAAGCAGAAGATATTCAGAAGAGATGGCAGGAATACACAGAAGAACTGTACAAAAAAGATCTTCACAACCCACATAATCACGATGGTGTGATCACTGACCTAGAGGCAGACATCCTAGAATGTGAAGTCAAGTGGGCTTTAGAAAGCATCACTATGAACAAAGCTAGTGGACGTGATGGAATTCCAATTGAGCTATTTCAAATCCTGAAAGATGATGCTGTGAAAGTGCTGCACTCAATATGCCAACAAATTTGGAAAACTCAGCAGTGGCCACAGGACTGGAAAAGGTCAGTTTTCATTCCAATCGCAAAGAAAGGCAATGCCAAAGAATGCTCAAACTACTGCACAATTCCACTCATCTCACACGCTAGTAAAGTAATGCTCAAAATTCTCCAAGCCAGGCTTCAGCAATATGTGAACCGTGAATTCCTGATGTTCAAGCTGGTTTTAGAAAAGGCAGAGGAACCAGAGACCAAATTGCCAACATCCACTAGATCATGGGAAAAGCAAGAGAGTTCCAGAAAAATATCTATTTCTGCTTTATTGACTATGCCAAATCCTTTGACTATGTGGATCACAATAAACTGTGGAAAATTCTGAAAGAGATGGGAATACCAGACCACCTGATCTGCCTCTTGAGAAATTTGTATGCAGGTCAGGAAGCAACAGTTAGAACTGGATATGGAACAACAGGCTGGTTCCAAATAGGAAAAGGAGTACGTCAAGGCTGTATATTGCCACCCTGCTTATTTAACTTCTATGCAGAGTACATCATGAGAAACGCTGGACTGGAAGAAACACAAGCTGGAATCAAGATTGCCAGGAGAAATATCAATAACCTCAGATATGCAGATGACACCACCCTTATGGCAGAAAGTGAAGAGGAACTAAAAAGCCTCTTGATAAAAGTGAAAGTGGAGAGTGAAAAAGTTGGCTTAAAGCTCAACATTCAGAAAACGAAGATCATGGCATCTGGTCCCATCACTTCATAGCAAATAGATGGGGAAACAGTGGAAACAGTGTCAGACTTTATTTTTTGGGGCTCCAAAATCACTGCAGATGGTGATTGCAGCCATGAAATTAAAAGACACTTACTCCTTAGAAGGAAAGTTATGACCAAACTAGATAGCATATTCAAAAGCAGAGACATTACTTTGCCAACAAAGGTTCATCTAGTCAAGGCTATGGTTTTTCCTGTGGTCATGTATGGATGTGAGAGTTGGACTGTGAAGAAGGCTGAGTGCTGAAGAATTGATGCTTTTGAACTGTGGTGTTGGAGAAGACTCTTGAGAGTCCCTTGGACTGCAAGGAGATCCAACCAGTCCATTCTGAAGGAGATCAGCCCTGGGATTTCTTTAGAAGGAATGATGCTAAAGCTGAAACTCCAATACTTTGGCCACCTCATGCGAAGAGTTGACTCATTGGAAAAGACTCTGATGCTAGGAGGGATTGGGGGCAGGAGGAGAAGGGGACGACAGAGGATGAGATGGCTGGATGGCATCACTGACTCGATGGACGTGAGTCTGGATGAACTCCGGGAGTTGGTGATGGACAGGGAGGCCTGGCGTTCTGTGATTCATGGAGTCACAAAGAGTCGGACACGACTGAGCCACTGAACTGAACTTAATTACTATGTCAATGTGAAATATATGAGATATTTTATATTTGAAGGGAAAATAAATATAAATCTTGATATCAAGGAATATTTTTCCTTGGAAGTCTCTACCTTCAAATACAAGCTTACAGAAGATCTTAAATATTAGTCTGAGTGATATCCCTGCTATGTGATAAAATCTGCAAAACTGTCACTCTCCTCTTCTTTCAACTTATATCTGAAACTGAATTTTCTGACTATTCATCACCATGAATTTATTCCTGTAACTGGATTTTAGTCATATTTTTATTCCCATGCTCACTATTAGTTATTGTTGTGTTTTTTTTTTTTTAATTTAAACACAGTCACATAATAATTACCTGAGAAGAAAGGTAACTAAATGATATGATGCCCTTTTTTTGCCACAAGTTATGCATTGATTTTGGTTTAGATGTAAAACTTGGCACATACAGGCAAACAAAGAACAAAGAAGCATGTTGTTGGAATGAGTTTTACATTGGCCTCTAAGGATGGTCTTTGAGGCATAAGCTTATAGAAAGCTTTCTTACTGAGAGTTTTATGCATTCCCTCCTGCTGTTTTATCCCCTCCACTTGCTTATACACTAGAATCATTGTGGATTTCTATTTACAGAAATTCAGTTGTGTTATTAGGCTCAAACCATGACTCTTTCATATTTGAAATGCTGCATTTATTTCCACAATAAGCTATTTACATCAAAATCTATAAAATTAAAGAAAAGTTATTTAGAGGTTTCAAATGACTCAATGTAGTAGGAATCCTGAACCACATTAAACTGTTACAAGTTGGTCAAGTTTGCATCTTTCTCCTCATCTCAGTGACTTGCTTCTGCATGGAGTGTCTCTAAAGAACAGAAAGACACCACATAAACAGATGTGAGAAAGTGTGAGTTTGGATAGAATGAAGACATATCACAAGAAATATGGGCAAGATGCCCAGCATTCTGCAGAGACACCTGAATTCTGTTTTCTTTGCAATATGTAAAGTTTCCATGTCCAGTGGAGTCCCTTCTGATTTAAACTTAAGTAGAATACAAGAAATATTCCAGTTAGTTTGATGGTTTTCCTTTTGTGTCCATAAGCTTCATGAGGTCAGAAACTGTATTAGCTTTTCCTGATCCATTTTGTCATAACAAATACTCCCAAAATTTCACTGGCTTAAAAAAAAAAAAAAAGTTTTTTATTTGTTCACACTATATGCAAGCTGTGTGTCAGCTGAGGCTCTGTTCCACATGTACTCATTCTGGAATCCAAACGGAATAAGCAACCACTATCAGTCATGTCATTCTCACTGCACAGAGAAAGGAAATAATGGTAAAAAAAAAAAAAAAAAATTGCATGGTTCTTAACATCTCTTCTTGGCAATGACATACATCACTTTTCCTTCCACGCCATTGGTCACAGCCAAGAATATGGGCAACCTTGATGTCACTTAAAACAAGAAATGGTATTTTCCTACTTAGATGTACACTGAAAATCATATGAGAATGAGAAACTAAAGAGGAAATCAAAAGCCTCTTGATGAAAGTGAAAGTGGAGAGTGAAAAAGTTGGCTTAAAGCTCAACATTCAGAAAACGAAGATCATGGCATCTGGTCCCATCACTTCATGGGAAATAGATGGGGAAACAGTGGAAACAGTGTCAGACTTTATTTTTCTGGGTTCCAAAATCACTGCAGATGGTGACTGCAGCCATGAAATTAAAAGACGCTTACTCCTTGGAAGGAAAGTTATGATCAACCTAGATAGCATATTCAAAAGTAGAGACATTACTTTGCCAGCAAAGGTCCATCTAGTCAAGGCTATGGTTTTTACTGTGGTCATGTATGGATGTGAGAGTTGGACTGTGAAGAAGGCTGAGTGCTGAAGAATTGATGCTTTTGAACTGTGGTGTTGGAGAAGACTCTTGAGAATCCCTTGGACTGCAAGGAGATCCAACCAGTCCATTCTGAAGGAGATTCAGCCCTGGGATTTCTTTAGAAGGAATGATGCTAAAGCTGAAACTCCAGTACTTTGGCCACCTCATGCGAAGAGTTGACTCATTGGAAAAGACTCTGATGCTGGGAGGGATTGGGGGCAAGAGGAGAAGGGGACGACAGAGGATGAGATGGCTGGATGGCATCACTGACTCGATGGACATGAGTCTGGGTGAACTCCAGGAGTTGGTGATGGACAGGGAGGCCTGTCATGCTGCAATTCATGGGGTCGCAAAGAGTCGGACATGACTGAGCGACTGATCTGATCTGGTCTGATCTGAAGGATTATATTCCTCTTAGAGGAAGTTGTTGTTCAGTTGCTAAGTCATGTCTGACTCTTTCGTGACACCATGAGCTATGGCCCACCAGGCTCCTCTGTCCATGGGATTTCCCAGGCAACACTACTGGAGTGGGTTGCCATTTCCTTCTCCAGGAGACCTTCCCTACCTGGGGATCAAACCCACATCTCGTGCACTGGCAGGCAGATTCTTTACTGCTTAGCCACCAGGGAAGTCCTCTTAGAAGGGGGGCATCAAATAACTAGAAATAGTAATATGATCTAATAAAACTTAGTTTGACATTCACTACTACATGCCTTGAATCTAGGGTCGTTTCAGTCATTTTTCGTTGTTGTTGTTTAGTTGCTAAGTCATGTCTGACTCTTTTGTGACTCCATGTGACCCCATGAGGCTTCCCTGTCTATGCAATGTTCCAAGCAAGAATACTGGAGTGGGTTGCCATTTCCACCTCCAGGGCATCTTCCCAACCCAGAAACCAAACCTGTGTTGCCTGAACTGGCAGGCAGATTCTTTACCACTGAGCCCCCAGGGAAGCCTTTCGGTCTTTTAATAGCACTGTTACCGAACTCAGGTTTGGCTGCTCACTGCTTAAACACCAATACTCTAGAGACAAGTGTTGGCAGGAAAGGAAAGGTTACTTTATTTAGGAGGCTTGCAACTGGGGGATAAGGTGGACTCCTGTCCAAAAGCCAACTTTCACCTGTAGATCAAAGGGGAAGAGCTTTTAAGCGGAGTTTCAAAGGTGTACATACGGAGGGAGGGGACTATGTGTACAATAGCATAGGTAGCTTAGATAAATTGTTCATCTTGAAGTTGTTCAGGAGAAGGCAATGGCACCCCACTCCAGTACTCTTGCCTGGAAAATCGCATGGACGGAGGAGTCTGGTAGGCCTGCAGTCCATGGGGCCACTAAGAGTCGGACACGACTGGGTGACTTCACTTTCACTTTTCACTTTCATGCACTGGAGAAGGAAATGGCAACCCACTCCAGTGTTCTTGCCTAGAGAATCCCAGGGACGGGGCATCCTGGTGGGCTGCCGTCTATGGGGTCACATAGAGTCGGACACGACTGAGGTGACTTAGCAGCAGCAGCAGTTGTTCATGCGGTAGTCTGCTCAGTGTCATCTTGATTGTTTTAAGTACAGTTGATCCTTAGTCCCAGGTTGATTTTTTTCCCATTTTCATGAGGCCAGTTCTTGGAATTGTGCAGGATGGAGCAGCTCATGTCATGGTTACTGTCTGAGCATCATGTAGTTAACTTCTTCCACTTGGTTAAAACCTTGGTATCTGCAAAACAAAGGATACGGGTCATATGGGTATCTGAGCTATATCCTTTGTTTTACAGATAGTCTTTGAAGAGGAACTAAAGCTCCTTGACTCTGCTTAATGGCTGAACTATTATTATTTTGTCCTATTTGAATGTGTGTGTGTGTGTGTGTGTGTTTTGTTAGTCACTCAGTCGTGTCCGACTCTTTGCTACCCCATGGACTGGAGCCCACCTGGCTCCTTTGTCCGTGGGATTCTCCAGGCAAGACTACTGGAGTGGGTTGCCATTTCCTTCTCCTATTTGAATATTTCCCTTTATTTCTGGATTTTTTTTTAATTTTTCTGATTAAATTATTTTTTTTTTTTTAATTTTTTTGGAACTAGGGGGAGGCCTAGGAAGTTTAAGTTATTATACAAACAAGAGTCATGTGGAGAACATGAGGAGGTGGGGGGCTATCCCAGCAAGGCCTCACAGGGTCCTTCTCAGTTTCAGTACTTCATTCATTCACTGGGTATTCAGGCATTAATTTATCAACTTGCCACTATATGCCTGGAATACACTAGATGTTAAGGATACATTAACATTAATTCCTGGAATCACAAGAACAATACAGAGATCGTGTTGCAAGTACATTACAGGGAGACAGAATACCAGGTGCCTGAATGAGTTTGAGGAACAGCCAGGAGACTAGGGAAGCTAGAGCTGAGGCAGACAGAGAGGATATGGTAAGAGATGCAGTCAGGAAAATACCCATTCACCACAATGTGCAGCAGAGATAGACCTTTACACATACACACTTTGTTTTCTATGAGTAGGAAATCACTGAAGGACTTTGAGGAGTGACATGATCCGACTTACATTTTAGGAACATTCTGGATGCAATGCAGACTAACTGCATTGGGAAACTAGTTATGAATCTGTAATGAAGTAGATGAAAGATGGCAATGATTCATGCCATGGGGAAGCAGTGCTGGTGGGAAGAAATGGTTTGATTCCAGATATATTTTAAAGCTAAAACCTATTGGATTTCATTGTGGTTTAGATGTAGAGTATGAGACAAGAGATACCAAAGATGACCTATAATTTTTGCCTGAGTAAATAAAAGATTGATGAGGTGGATTAACTGTGCCAATGAACCCAATTTGTTCTCACCTTCCTTTATCCACATAGTTTGAATACAAGGATATTCCTTTAAATGCTTCTTTGCTGAATGTGTGCCTGGACATGTGACTTGTTTTAGGCAATGTAACAGTAATATGTAATACTTATAAATGCTTGCATATTGGGGGTGCCCTCCTGCTCACCTGGAATCCCAAGCCTCCATGCTAACAAACCCAAACAGAAGTCCACCTGATAAGAAACATACAGCCCAATCACTCTTGTCTCTGATAATAACCAATTAATCCCTCAAAGAAAGAATCAATTTAGCTGATCTGTAGCTAACCTCAAATGAATGAGTGAGCCCAGCTGATCCTAGCTCAAATTTCCAACCCACATAAATATTTGCTAGCTAATTGATTTCTGTTTTTAGTCACTACCTTGTCTGTGTGGCGGGGGGAGGGGGGGCGGTGGTGGGGGTAAGGGATTGCTAACAGAGTGGGATGGAGAAATGTTACATAGCAAAGCTACCTAACATAATGAAGTTACTATAAACTTTGATTGGGATGATTTTGTGAGGATCATTTTTAAAGATGAAGACTAGAAGATTATTTTGGACATGCTAAATGTGTGATGGTGATTCCCAGGTGGCTCAGTGGTAAAGAATCTGCCTGGCAATGCAGGAGTCTAGATGTGAGTTAGAGCCCAGGTTGGGAAGATCCCCTTGAGGACGAAATGGCAACCCACTCCAGTATTCTTGCCTATTAAATTCCATGGAGAGAGGAGCATTGGGACTACAGTCCATAGGGTTGCAAAGAATCAGACACGACTAAGTGACTGAATACACAAATGTGTAACTCCTGTTATGTGTTCAAGTAGAAGAAATGAACAAGGGAAATACAGTACAATTGGCAGGCAGCCTTAAGGACTTCATCAAGTTTAGTGATCAGTTAGCATGTCTGTGTGTTTTTCTCCACTTGTATGAATAGAGAATAAGAGTAGACAGAGAGCTAGCTTGCTAGATATCTGTTATATGGTGAGATGTTTGAATCAGTTCTAATGAGGTGGATGAAACTGGAGCCGATTATACACAGTGAAGTAAGCCAGAAAGGAAAACACCAATACAGTATACTAACACATATATATATGGAATTTAGAAAGATGGTAACGATAACCCTGTATGTGAGACAGCAAAAGAGACTCAGATGTTTAGAACAGTCTTTTGGACTCTATGGGAGAGGGAGGGGTGGGGATGATTTGGGAGAATGGCATTGAAACATATATAATATCATATTAGAAATGAATCGCCAGTCCAGGTTCGATGCAGGATACAGGATGCTTGGGGCTGGTGCACTGGCATGACCCAGAGGGATGGTATGGGAAGGGAGGTGGGAGGGGGGTTCAGATTGGAAACACAGGTACACCTGTGGTGGATTCATGTTGATGTATGGCAAAACCAATACAATATTGTAAAGTAATTAGCCTCTAATTAAAATAAATAAATTTTAAAAAAAAGAAATTTTGCAGGTCAATGAAAACCAATCGGAATAAATAAACAAAAAGTCTTCATGGTCTTTCAGTGTATCCCCTACATTTCAAATTTTATAGTCAGGCACTAATTAGGACCTATAAAACCCATGCTTGCTGCTTTGAGATTTAAAAAATAAAAATAAATATTAGATAACTTTTATTTATTTCAAAAAGAGATTAATAAATATAAAACCAAGTGAGAAAAGGGGTTTGGAGATTGAGACTAACCAATATACACTACTATGTATAAAATAGATAACTAACAAAAACCTATGTATAGCACAAGGAACTCTACTTGGTGTTCTGTGGTGACCTAAATGAGAAGAAATCCAGAAAAGAGGGGATATAAGTATATGTATGGCTGGTTCACTTTGTTGTACAGCAGAAAATGACATGGTAGTGTAAATTAAATATACTGCAGTAAAAAAATTAAAAAGTGTAGTGGATTGAATGAAAGACTGCCTGATACTATAAGTTTAAAAGAAATAAGAGGAGATAGTAAAAATCATAAATAAAAGCAGCTGTCGAAAATTTCGTTAAGTAGGATTTTTGTTGGTAGACAAAAAGTAGGAAAGATCATTCACAAAGACATAGAAGACATAAAAGTAGACTAAAATTACAATCTGGATGGTGATTATTAGACAAACTTTGGTAAGTCTTACCAATCAGACTCAAGGGTAGTGGCATGCTGGTAAATACTAACAATTTGCTTTTCAAAGGTTGGGGAGGCTGGTTGTCTTGTAACATTTGCTGTTTTCCATGCTGTACAATAAATTCTACCATCATTGCCAATTTCACACTAACAATATAGGTCAACTGACTTGCAAAGTTCCTGGAATTGAGCTATCATGCCTTTGCAGGTCACTAAATGCCATATCCAGCAAGCCCATCACTGATAGACATTCTTATAACTAAAGCAGAAACATCTTTGTGACTTTGAGAATTCTATATCCTGGGATATTAATCCCTCTAGATAACCTGGAAATTTATTTTTTATTTAATCCAGGAACATTTCTAAAAAGTTAAAATTACTTAGGTATTCAACTAAATGTGATTGATGTTCTTTGCCTCAGTGCTAGAAGGCAGTACTCAACATTTAGTTCTGACCTCTGTTGAGTTGCAACTCATTGAGCTCTGCTTGTGTTTGGGCTTTTGGTCTATCTTTGGTGAAGATAGATAGGGGCTACAGAGGTGAAATTCATGTTGACCCCAAGTGTTTTGTCCCTAGCTTGGAATTGGGCATCTGTGAGGGGCAGTTCATGTAGACAGAAAAAACAGAATTTGAGATCAGGCTGGAGTTTGCTTATGAATTCCTTCATTTATCTCCTCTGTAACCTTGTAAAATTAAACTCACTGTTTCCTCTACTCACACTTCTGACACCAGATGTGTGTTTTTTTCCCCCACACCAAACAATTTTCAATTCTTGGCAGACACTGACTGGGTGTCCTACAATTTAACTCAACTCTGATACTAACAGCACAGAGTTAGAACAGATTTCCCATGCTAATGGCTTAGTCTCACAAGACTAGTACCCTCCTCCCAGATGCCAGTTGTGAATAGTGGGTCCCCAGGTGACCCCAGGTTACATTTCACGCAAAGATGGGCTTGATAAAGGACAGAAATGGTATGGACCTAACAGAAGCAGAAGATATTAAGAAGAGGTGGCAAGAATACACAAAAGAACTGTACAAAAAAGATCTTCATGACCCAGATAATCACGATGGTGTGATCAATCACCTAGAGCCAGACACCCTGGAATGTGAAGTCAAGTGGGCCTTAGGAAGCATCACTACGAACAAAGCTAAGTCGAGGTGATGGAATTCCAGTTGAGCTATTTCAAATCCTGAAAGATGATGCTGTGAAAGTGCTGCACTCAATATGCCAGCAAGTTTGGAAAACTCATCAGTGGACACAGGACTGGAAAAGATCAGTTTTCATTCCAATCCCAAAGAAAGGCAATGCCAAAGAATGCTCAAACTACCACACAATTGTACTTATCTCACATGCTAGTAAAGTATGCTCAAAATTCTCCAAGTGAGGCTTCAGCAATACGTGAACCGTGAACTTCCTGATGTTCAAGCTGGATTTAGAAAAGGCAGAGGAACCAGAGATCAAATTGCCAACATCCACTGGATCATCGAAAAAGCAAGGGAGTTCCAAAAAACATCTATTTCTGCTTTATTGACTATGCCAAAGCCTTTGACTGTGTGGATCACAATAAACTGTGGAAAATGCTGAAAGAGATGGGAATACCAGACCACTTGACCTGCCTCTTGAGAAACCTATATGCAGGTCAGGAAGCAACAGTTAGAACTGGACATGGAACAACAGACTGGTTCCAAATAGGAAAAGGAGTAAGTCAATGCTGGATATTGTCACCCTGCTTATTTAACTTCTATTCAGAGTACATCATGAGAAATGCTGGGCTGGAAGAAACACAAGCTGGAATCAAGATTGCTGGGAGAAATATCAATAACCTCAGAGATGCAGATGACACCACCCTTACGGCAGAAAGTGAAGAGGAACTAAAAAGCCTCTTGATGAGAGTGAAAGAGGAGAGTGAAAAAGTTGGCTTAAAGCTCAACATTCAGAAAACAAAGATCATGGCATCTGGTTCCATCACTTCATGGGAAATAGATGGGGAAACAGTGGAAACAGTGTCAGACTTTATTTTTGGGGGCTCCAAAATCACTGCAGATGGTGATTGCATCCATGATATTAAAAGATGCTTACTCCTTGGAAGAAAAGTTATGACCAACCTAGATAGCATATTAAAAACAGAGACATTACTTTGCCAACAAAGGTCCATCTAGTCAAGGCTATGGTTTTTCCAGTGGTCATGTATGGATGTGAGAGTTGGACTATGAAGAAGGCTGAGAGCTGAAGAATTGATGCTTTCGAACTGTGCTATTGGAGAAGACTCTTGAGAGTCCCTTGGACTGCAAGGAGATCCAACCAGTCCATCCTAAAGGAGATCTGTCCCGGGTGTTCATTGGAAGGACTGATGCTAAAGCTGAAACTCCAGTACTTTGGCAACCTCATGCGAAGAGCTGACTCATTGGAAAAGACCCTGATGGTGGGAGGGATTGGAGGCAGGAGGAGAAGGGGATGACAGAGGATGAGATGGCTGGATGGCATCACTGACTCGATGGACATGAGTCTGAGTGAACTCCGGGAGTTGGTGATGGACAGGGAGGCCTGGCGTGCTGAGATTCATGGGGTTGTGAAGAGTCAGACAGGACTGAGTGACTGAACTGAACTGAACTGAGGTTACCCAAAACTTCTACCCAAATTGGTGATAAGTCAGAGGTCCCCATAACCCCATCCTCAAGTTTGATAATTTGCTGAAACATCTCACAGAATCCAGGGAAAACAGTTTATTTACTGTTATGTAGTTATGGTAAAAGTTATTTCAAAGAATGCAAATGAACTGACAGATGAAAAGATATATATAGGACACAGTCTGAAAAGATCCCGAGTACAGGAGCTTGTGTCCCTAAAGTAAGACTTTGTCACTTTCCCAGCACATAGAAGTGTTCTCAGTCTGGAAGATCACTGAACCACTTTTGGTTACGGTTTCTAATGATCAGGTCAGATCAGTCACTCAGTCCTGTCCGACTATTTGTGATCCCATGAATTGCAGCACGCCAGGTCTCCCTGTCCATCACCAACTCCCGGAGTTCACTCAAACTCACGTCCATCGAATCAGTGATGCCATCCAGCCATCTCATCCTCTGTCGTCCCCTTCTCCTTCTGCCCCCAATCCCTTCCAGCATCAGAGTCTTTTCCAGTGAGTCAACTCTTCACATGAGGTGGCCAAAGTATTGGAGTTTCAGCTTTAGCATCATTCCTTCCAAAGAAATCCCAGGGCTGATCTCCTTCAGAATGGACTGGTTGGATCTCCTTGCAGTCCAAGGGACTCTCAAGAGTCTTCTCCAACACCACAGTTCAAAAGCATCAATTATTCAGCGCTCAGCCTTCTTCATAGTCCAACTCTCACATCCACACATGACCACAGGAAAAACCATAGCCTTGACCAGACGGACCTTTGTTGGCAAAGTAATGTCTCTGCTTTTGAATATGCTATCTAGGTTGGTCATAACTTTTCTTCCAAGGAGTAAGCATCTTTTAATTTCATGGCTGCAGTCACCATCTGCAGTGATTTTGGAGCCCAGAACAATAAAGTCTGACACTGTTTCCACTGTTTCCCCATCTATTTCCCATGAAGTGATGGGACCCAATGCCATGATCTTCGTTTTCTGAATGTTGAGCTTTAAGCCAAATTTTTCACTCTCCTCTTTCACTCTCATCAAGAGGTTTTTTAGTTCCTCTTCACTTTCTGCCACAAGGGTGGTGTCATCTGCATATCTGAGGTTATTGATATTTCTCCCAGCAATCTTGATTCCAGCTTGTGTTTTTTCCAGCCCAGCGTTTCTCATGATGTACTCTGCATATAAGTTGAATAAACAGGGTGACCATATCCAGCCTTGACGTACTCCTTTTCCTATTTAGAACCAGTCTGTTGTTCCATGTCCAGTTCTAACTGTTGCTTCCTGACCTGCATATAGGTTTCTCAAGGGGCAGGTCAAGTGGTCTGGTGTTCCCATCTCTTTCAGCATTTTCCACAATTTATTGTGATCCACATAGTCAAAGGATTTGGCATAGTCAATAAAGCAGAAATAGATGTTTTTCTGGAACTCTCTTGCTTTTTCCATGATCCAGAGGATATTGGCAATTTATGAAGGCTTCATTATATGAAGATAATTGATTAAATAATTGATTATTGTTTATTAACTCAACTTCCAGTCCATCATGCCCCTGGAGGTTAGGGGTAGACTCAAAATTTCCACTCCTCTAAACGTATAATTGGTCACCCTGGCAACCAGCTCTTAATCCTTAGAAGCTTTACAAAAAGTCACCCCTTTAGCATAAACTTAGATACAGTTGAAAAGGGCTTCTTACGAGTAGCAAAAGACACTTATTTTCATTTAATGCTACAGATCTGATTGAAGAGCCAAGAACAAAACTATGTATAACAGAATACATGCCTATTGCTCTTATCACTTGAGAAATAACAAGAGTTTTAGCAGCTCTAGGCAGGAGTTGTGGAGAAGGCAATGGCACTCCACTCCAGTACTCTTGCCTGGAAAATCCCATGGATGGAGGAGCCTGGAAGGCTGCAGTCCATGGGGTCGCTGAGGGTCGGACACGACTGAGCGACTTCACTTTCACTTTTCACTTTCATCCATTGGAGAAGGAAATGGCAACCCACTCCAGTGTTCTTGCCTGGAGAAGCCCAGGGACAGCAGGGCGTGGTGGGCTGCCGTCTATGGGGTGGCACAGAGTCGGACACAACTGAAATTACTTAACAGCAGCAGGCAGGAGTTGAGTTGAAGACCAAACTATATATTTCTTATATCAAAGTAACCTTGGAGTATTAGTTAATCTCTCTGAGTTTTCTGTAAAACAGGGCAGTATGGTAATAATGCATACATAACTGAGTCCAAGTGCTCACTGCACTAAGGACAATAAACTAAAAAATGAGTCATCATGTCAAGGAATAGTGATTTTATTTGAAAAGCCAGTAGACCAAGAAGACGGCAGAGTAGTGTCCCAAAGTCTCATCTTCCCTGAGTTAGAATTCAGGCTTTTGTTATACTAAAAGAGGAGAGGATGTGGCTGGTTGTTGGGAACTTCTTGGGCTGGTCAGACCTCGAGGGGATGTGGTAATCCTTTGTTCTTGCAGCTGTGCACACAGGTCTGGTCATGGTGTTCCTGTCAACCTCCAACAGTATAAATATTATTCTCTGGTCTGCAATGTTTTAATCTCTATATGAATGGAAAAGATTATACCTTTAAAGTCAAGCCTGGGAAAAAAAGCCTTGAGAAAGGGCTATTATGTATATTTCATGCTGTGGACAACATGTACCTTACAAAGATGCAGAACTGGCATGACTAAACACAGGCAACAGAGCACAAAGATTGGGCCTCTGGGAATAGATCCAATATGGAGTCAGGATTGTTCTTCTCTGTTACACTTACTATGTAAAGTAGTTTATGCTGGCATGTGATTATCAGCTGATATCCAGTTGCTCTTATTGTTTATTTAAATTTTAATTAAATCGGTATCTCTTTACAATTCTGTTCCAGAGTGACCTCAGGTGAGTTAACTAAGATTTGATATTTAATTTATACTTGAACATTTAATTAGACAATTAATATACACTGTCCCTTAAGCCTCTGCCATTCTATGATTTCATGAGGCTATCACCCAAGTCTCTCAGGCTGTTTGTTGCTCTAGCATGTTAATTGTTCTTTGCTTAAAACCAGCATTCATGTACAGATGACTTAGTACATAGAATTTTGCTTGAAGTTAGTGGACTCCCAAAATTTCTGCCATCTTCCATGCTTTACTTGTATTCTCAATCCACAAATAAGCTCTTCAAAGCTAAAGAATCCAGTGTGATAAATATTACTCTCAAGTGGTTATTTAAATTAATAAGATTAAGTAAAATACAAAATTTAGATTCTCACTTGCACATGGCACATTTCCAATGTTCAGTATTCACATTAAGGATACAGAAGCTTTCCATCATTGCAGAAAGTTCTATTTGATAGTGTCGCTGCTCTAAAATTATTCATGAGATATGACAACTCTTTTAACTATGGCACATAAAGTCAAACTTCTGATCTATGGGGATGGGGAATAAGACTTCGGACCAATATAATAACTTCTAATCATTTATTTCTTCTCAACTCAAGATCTATGCTCTTAGGTTGCAATATGAGAAAATTCCATCTTGCTTTCTCTACTATATCTAGCCTCAGAGGTCTATAGCTATAAAATAACTTATATCTATATCTTTGTCTATATTTGTATCTAATCTATACCTATAAATAGCTAACATCATTTAGAAGACTTGTGCCATAAATGACTTTAAGTGCTCCATCCACTCATTATTTGCAGAAAAGGAAACTACAAGTCACACTTGTCTCACTGTTTTTAGTGGAATAGCCAGGAATATAAATGAACCAATTGTATGTGCAATTCTTCACTTGTATACTGTATACCACTTCACATTCTTAGAATATACAGGTTTTCTAGGAGTAACTTTCCCATAGATCATACCATCTCCTCTTGATTTAACCATGATGAATAATTAGAAAATTAAGATCAGGAAAAAAGCCTGATTTATATTTGTGGTGGACCATGAATGTAAACCTAATGAATGAATGCTAATGAATGTTGTTAATGAAATATACTTTGCCTGTTTAATAAAATCAAAGCTTTTTCATTGCTGTTTTTCAATCTTAAGCCTAATATCTAATATATATTATATAGTTGAATATATCTTAAAGTTGTAGCTATATTGTCCTAAGAAAAATACATTTATATTTTTGGTATATGTTCCTTTTATTGGTAATGGAAACTAATCAAAGATTTGTTTCCTTGAAAAACAGTTCTCCCCCAAATTTCTGCCTATCTAATGAATTAAGTAAATCATTGAAGAAATTCCATGAAATTTATTATTTCAAACTTATTATAAAACAAATAATAAAATAATAAAAAGAAATAAATCATAAAAAACAATAAATAATAAAAAACAAATTTATTATTTCAAATATACCCCACTTATTTCA
Source organism: Bos mutus (assembly GCF_027580195.1). NCBI lineage: Eukaryota > Metazoa > Chordata > Mammalia > Artiodactyla > Bovidae > Bos > Bos mutus. The sequence goes on along the minus strand of NC_091621.1, from coordinate 58,203,262 downwards.
AACTATAATATACACTAGATTCATGGTCAGATCTGTATCCTAGTTGGGGCGTTTCTTTTCTTCTGTAGGAGAACAATATAGGTTGTTGTTGCTGTTGTTCAGTCACTAAGTCGTTTCTGACTCTTTGCAACCCCTTTAACTGCAGCACACCAGGCTTCCCTGTCCTGCAAAATACCATGGAGTTTGCTGAATTCACATCCATTGAGTCAGTGATGCTATCCAACCATCTCATCCTCTGCCTCCCCCTTCTCCTCTTGCCCTAAATCTTTCCCAGCATCAGAGTCTTTTCCAATGAGTCTGCTCTTTGCATCAGGTGGTCAAAGTACTGGAGCTTCAACTTCAGCATCAGTCCTTACAATGAATAGTCATGGTTGATTCCCTTTAGGATTGACTGGTTTGATCTCCTGCTGTCCAAGGGACTCTCAAGAGTCTTCTCTAGCACGACAACTCAAAAACATCAATTCTTTGGCTCTCAGCCTTCTTTATGGTCCAACTCTCACATCCTTATGTGACTACCAGAAAAACCATAGCCTTGACTATACAGAGCTTTGTTGTCAAAGCAAGGTCTCTGCTTTAGCAAGCATCTTTTAACTTTATGGTACAGTCACCACTCATGGATTTTGGAGCCCAAGGGAATAAACTCTGTCACTGTTTCTACTTTTTCCCCATATATTTGACATGAAGTGATGGTACCCAATGTTATGATATTAGTTTTTTTTAATTTTGAGTTTTAAGCCAACTTTTCACTCCCCTCTTTCACCCTCATCAAAAGGCTCTTTAGTTCCTCTTCACTTTCTACCATCAGAGTGGTATCATCTGCATATCTGAGGTTGTTGATATTTCTCCCAGCAATCTTGATTCCAGCTTGTGCGTCATACAACCTGGCATTTCTTATGATGTACTCTGAATATAAGTTAAATAAACAGGTAACAATATACAGCTTTGATGTACTCCTTTCCCAATTTTGAACCAGTTTGTTGTTCCATGTCTGGTTCTAACTGTTGCTTCCACTCTTGCATACAGGTTTTTCAGGAGGCAGGTAAGTAGGTATTCCTATTTCTTTAAGAATTTTCCACAGTTTGTTGTGATCCACACAGTCAATGGCTTTAGCATAGTCAATGAAGAAAAAGTAGATGTTTTTCTGGAACTCTCTTGCTTTTTCGATGATCCAGCTGATATTGGCAATTTGGTCTCTTGTTTACCTGTCTTCTCTAAATGTGGCTTGTACATCTGGAAGTTCTCAGTTCATGTACTGTTGAGGCCTAGATTGAATGGTTTTGAGAATTACATTGCTAGCATGTGAAATGAGTGCAACAGTACGGTAATTTGAACATTCTTTGGCATTGCCTTTCTTTGGGATTGGAATGAAAACTAAACTTTTCCACTTCTATGGCCACTGCTGAGTTTTCCAAATTTGCTGGCATATTGAGTGCAACACTTTCATAGCATATTCTTTTAGGATTTGAAATAGTTCAGCTGGAATTCCATCATCTCCACTAGCCTTGTTCAGAGAAATTCTTCCTAAGGCCCTCTTGACTTCAGCAGAACAATATAGGTAGATACTGGAAATAAAAATATTTCAGTTGCATTAAGAGTAATGTTAAATTTAAAGAAAAAAATAGTTGTCTCCTTACAAAAGATTAAAAATATTATTTTTGTGTGTTTGTTTTTGCTTACTTAGAATAATCTTCACCAGAAAGATGGATGTTTATCTCTTCTTCCTTATGTCCAGACGTAGATGACTTAGAATTTATGCACTTGTATGAGGAGCAGCATACTGGAGTGGTTTAAAGCATTCATTAATAGAAGTCAGCCTGCCTTGGTTTGCCTACTATCTTCAGTGTTCCTCTTGACCTTGGGTAAGTAATCTAACCTCTCTGCAACACAATTTTTTTATTTGAAGGATGGGAATAATAATTATCTTATCTGAAAAGAGGGAATAATAATTATCTGAAAAGAGTAGCTAAATTATAAATTAATTTATAATTAAAGGGTTTACAGATGTGCCTAGAGTAGTATGCTCTCCATGATCAATCTCTAAATTAAACTGAGATGCTTATTAAAAAGTATAAAATATTACCATATGAATATATAAATTTATCTATTTTTAGTAGATGGTAAAAGGGGTCATTGTTTTTTAATTGGATGAAAAATAATGCCTTATGTAAGTTTCTATTTTTTATTTCTTTATACAGTAAATAGTAAATAAACTGTATAAGTTAAATGTGCTCTAGAGAAATTTTTACAGTTAAAGAACTTAAAGATTTTATGTTTTTTACATTTTCTAAGAAATAAGCAAATTATATTTATATTACTCAAAATAAAGGATTTTCATAAGTATTTTTGCTCCTTATACAAAAAAATCAAGTGAGATTTTAAAGTGATAAGATTGGCCTTTTCTAAATAAGGACCTCATCATTGGTTAGCTGTTTACTAGAAAATTATAATTATATTCAGAAGAAACCCAATACAGTAAACAATCTTAACTAAAAGCTAATTAGTTGGTAACTCTTAAATTTGTATTTTGCAGTTACAGAGCTTATCTAATATTTCTTGTAGGAGTTTTTAGTTTCAATTTTAAATTACTGCTGGCATCAGTGAACCTTTGGACAGAGAAATGGAAATTACACTATGTTTTCAACAGAAAATGTGCTATAGTGATTTGGTTTCACATTTGGAGGACTGATGAAGCAAAAGGAACATTAAAGTGACATAAAGGTAGTAACAGTCGGAAGTAGCTACCGGGCAGAGGAAGCAGCATTACTAGAATCTAAAAGCTTGGGGCGGGGCCAGAACAAGCCAGCACTCAGACCCTCATAGGAGGGTTGCTGGCTGGCTGATGCTAGTAACACAAGAGCTCAGAAGAAGGGCACCGAGAGTTGGGGCTAAGATCCTGACGAGGCAGCATTGTTCAGCTTATTAGATACCTGTGATAGGGCCTAATGAGGCTTGGGCTGAGAGTGATGTAAAGCTGGAACCAGTTACTGTCGCCTAGATGAAGTACCCTTGTTTGGGCTATGCTGACAGAAGCAGCAATAAGTAGAAAGAAGAAAGTCCCTTCTCTCTTCTTCCCGCTTCCAAAGTCCCTCTCCTGCCACATCTCCCTAGTGACAGAGAAAGATAAGGGAGAAATGTATCTTTTTTTTTCAGAGTTCCAGCCTCAACATCAGGAGGCTGAGAACAGAAGAATAACCAAAGGCTTTATAACTGAAACATGATTAATAATGAGATGATTATGAATGTGAAAAAGTGAAAGTGAAGTCGCTCAGTCGTCTTTGACTATTTGCACCCCATGGACTGTAGCCTACCAGGCTCCTCCGTCCATGAGATTTTCCAGGCAAGAGTACTGGAGTGGGTTGCCATTTCCTTCTCCAGGAGATCTTCCCGACCCAGGGATTGAACCCGGGTCTCAAGCATTGTAGGCAGCCGCTTTACTGTCTGAACCACCAGGGAAGTATTTTTCAGAGTTCCAGCCTCAGTATCACGAAGCTGAGAACAGAAGGATAAACAAAGTCTTTAGAACTGAAACTTTGAGATGATTATAATAATGAGATGATTATGAATGTACCCAATGCTAACGGCTCTCAATCCATCTCATGAAGCCCCCGCCATGCTTTTTCCCCTGTCTCTTTCCCTCTCTCTGTCTCCAGCTAAAGTACAATGAACGTTTCCTCCCACTTTCTGAAAAACCTTCTTGGTTTTCATGCTGAAAAACTATATCTCAAGAAGCTCCTTCCTTAGTCCTCAGCAGACTAAGCTGTTTGGTCACCTTACCCTAGAAATCAATATTTATTTTCTATTCAGTTCAGTCACTCAGTTGTGTCAGACTCTGCGATCCCATGGACTGCAGCACACCAGGTTTCCCTGCCCATCATCAATTCCCAGAGCTTGCTCAAACTCATGTCCATCGAGTCCTTGATGCCATCCAACCATCTCATCTTATGTCGTCCCTTCTCCTCCTGACTTCAATCTTGCCCAGCATCAGGGTCTTTTCCAATGAGTCAATTTCTCACATCAGGTGGCCAAACTATTGGAGTTTCAGCGTCAGCATCAGTCAGTCCTTCCAATGACTATTCAGGACTGATTTCCTTTAGGATTGACTGGTTTGATCTCCTTGCAGTCCAAGGGACTCCCAAGAATCTTCTCAAACACCACAGTTCAAAAGCATCAATTCTTTACCACTCAGCTTTCTTTATAGTCCAACTCTCACATCCACGACTACTGGAAAAACCTTAGATTTGACTAGACAGACCTTTGTTGACAAAGTAATATCTCTGCTTTTTAATATGCTGTCTAGGTTGGTCATAGCTTGTCTTCCAAGGAGCAAGTGTCTTTTAATTTCATGATTTCAGTCACCAACTGCAGTGATTTTGGAGCCCAAGAAAATGAAGTCTCTCTCACTGTTTTCATTGTTTCCCCATCTATGTGCCACGAAGTCATGGAACCAGATGCCATGAACTTAGTTTTCTGACTGTTGAGTTTTACGCCAACTTTTTCACTCTCCTCTTTCACTGTCATCAAGAGGCTCTTTAGTTCTTCACTTTTTGCTATAAGGGTGGTGTCATCTGCATATCTGAGGTTATTGATATTTCTCCTGGCAATCTTGATTCCAGCTTTGTGCTTCATCCAGCTGCATGTTTCTCATGATGTACTCTGCATAGAAGTTAAATAAGCAGGGTGACAATATACAGCCTTGATGTGCTCTTTTTCCTATTTGGAACCAGTCTGTTGTTCCAATTTTAAGTACAATATATAATTTTATATTTTCTATTAAATTGTAAATAGCGGCAAGGGAATTACATAATCAAAAGAACAGAAAACACGTTTTATTATAAATAGGTGTATACATCAGTAAGTTAGGCATACTAACCCAACCACTACACTTTTTTTACGATGATTATTGGCCTAGGAATGTACAGAAAACTGGAGAGTATGTGAGAGGAAACATTTTAATTCTCTTCTCATTTGAGTGAAACTATGCAGATTGCCACTGCCTGATAGTTGGAAAGATGTCTGTACCACTGTGAAGCCATAAACAGACAGATCACTGTATACTGAAAATCAGAGTGTTCTGGAACTGAATGTTGCCAAGTTCTGAATCAGATGAATGTTGGAATTATCAGTGTAGGCAAAGAGTATATTGGTTACCATATTGTCCACAGATGGCCATCCTTTTCACTGTATTGAAAAATATCTGACAGGACTTACAAGTTCAAGGGTAACATGTTGCCTTAAAATATGAATGCTTTCTGTGGGAAGTGATGCGACGGAGCACCCTACCTTGTCTGAGTCATCTTGAATATGTCATGGTGCTGTCCTCATGTTACATGTCTGAGCTGTCACATGTCCTCCTTCACGAACATCTTTATGCCGTTTTAAGCAATTTGAAGTCGAACAGCCTACTTTTCTTTCATAGTCAAATTATTTGTTGTCTTTGATCTTATTACCCTTCAGAATATTTTTTACTGAAATTTAAGCCTCATCAAGATCTGATTTCAAACTTGGTTTCAGCTCCTCTGCTCATCCTCTGACATCTGGTAATACATGACCTAGTTCAAATTCAAATGTATCCATTGAGGTGAAGGCTAAGCTAGGGTAATTATAATAAAGGGATATAAATATATATATTTTTCCCCATGGAATAGTTCAGCTAGTTTAGGCTAGTGAGACAGCTGCACTCCCTGAAGTCATCCAGGGATCCAGGGTCCTCCCTTCATGTTTTCTGTCATTTATTAGATGTCCGTTCTGCTTCATGGGTTTCCCTGGTGGCTCAGATGGTAAAAATTTGCCTGCAGTGCAGGAGACCCAGGTTCAAACCCTGGATCAGGAAGAGCCCCTGGAGAAGGGAATGTCAACCCACTCCAGTATGCTTGTCTGGAGAGTCTCATGGACAGAGGAGCCTGGTGGGCTACAGTCCATGAAGTCACAAAGAGTCAGGCCATAACTGAGCAACTAAGGGAGCATGTGCACGTGCACACACACACACACACACACACACACATGGCTCTTCTGCATGGTCCAAATTGAGATTGCATTCCAGTCTGCAGGAGGAGGAAAATGAGATAAAATCCAAGGCAGCTGTTTATCTTGGCTCATAAGATAGGAAGAAGGTGCATCAATCAGTCTTCCAACTTTGGCCACTCAAAGCTATAAGGGAAACTGGGATCTCTAAATAACAGCAGCTAGGAGGCCATATCCTGAGGAAGAGGAAGAAAACAGATTGAGGGGTAACATCAGCAATGTGTCAGTGAAGCCCCTCATTCTATGGAAGCTTCAAATTGCCTAAATGAATAGAATCAATTCCTTTATTTTCTATGCTTTGATCATAAGAATGGTATTGCACATATCTCATCATATTATTTATGTCAATGTCTACTTCAAATAAGAGACTGCAAAATCCTTAAAATAAGGATAGAGATTTCTTCGTTTATGTGGAAGACTCTTGAGAGTCCCTTGGACTGCAAGGAGATCCAACCAGTCCATTCTGAAGGAGATCAGCCCTGGGATTTCTTTGGAAGGAATGATGCTGAAGCTGAAACTCCAGTACTTTGGCCACCTCATGTGAAGAGTTGACTCATTGGAAAAGACTCTGATGCTGGGAGGGATTGGGGGCAGGAGGAGAAGGGGACGACAGAGGATGAGATAACTGGATGGCATCACTGACTCAATGGACGTGAGTCTGGGTGAACTCTGGGAGTTGGTGATGGACAGGAAGGCCTGGCGTGTTGCGATTCATGGGGTCGCAAAGAGTCGGACACGACTGAGCAACTGAACTGAACTGAACCCTTGCATGTGGTAGATGATCACTTCATGTTACTGAATTAATTTGAATAGATTGATTGTGTTGTTGTGAAAGCAAACTAGATACAGAGATTTTGACCCAACCTTGCTTTATAGGTGAACAACCTAAGGCCCTAACACAATCAAATGATTTCCCAAAATCTAGTTCATGATGAAACTAGGATTAGAGCAAACTATTTTATTTCTGGTTCAGTTTTATTAAAGTAAGCCAAGAGATGGTGCGGGTCTGCTCAGGCATGGAAACCATTCATTTACAAAGTAAACACTCACCATTTGATTGACATTGTGTTTATTGTGTATTTTTTAATGTTAAAATTCAAATGCATCCTTCAGCGTCCTGATGCATCTTGACAATATGCATATGCTAATCCTTTGCTTAAATTGGCATCATTTTACAATGTCCAGTTGGCCTCTTTCCAGTAAATATTGCCATCCTTAAACATCAAGCTGGTTCTTGATAGTCTTAAAACTGAGATTGTTATCATATGAAAAGAGCTAAAACAGTTTTTACTGTTTTATATTATATATAGGTTCTAGAATCAGTACACTTTAGTCACACCTTGGCTGTACTGCTTATTAGCTCCACACTTTCAGAAAATCACTTTGTTGCAAGTCTCAACTCCCACATTCCTAAAATAGGAGTAATTTCTTAAGAACAACTTTTTAGAATAATTGAGCTAACATTTTTCCTGGAATGAAAGTGTTAGTCACTCAGTCATGTCTGACATTTTGTGACCGATAAACTATAGCCCACCAGGCTCCTCCCTCCATGGAATTCTCCAGGCAATAATGCTGGGAGTTGGACATTTCCTTCTCCAGGGGATCTTCCCAAACCAGGGATTAAACCTGGGTCTCCTGTATGGCAGGCAGATTCTTTATGGTCTAAGCCACCAGGGAAGCCCTGGATAGATTAAGCAAATAATAAATGATAGTTTTATTACTATCAGTATAGATCTAAGTGCCCTATAAAACATGACTGTAAGTAACATAAGCTAATGAAATTATTTTGTTTAAATAAGCTAATAACTCTGAAAAGTGAAAGTGAAAGTCGCTCAGTCATGTCTGGCTCTTTGAGACCCCATGGACTGTATATGGGTTGACATTCCCTTCTCCAGGGGATCTTCCCAACACAGGGATCAAACCCAGGTCTCCCACATTGTGGGCAGATTCTTTACCAGCTGAGCCACAAGGGAAGCCCAAGAATACTGGAGTGGGTAGCCTTTCCCTTCTCTAGAGGATCTTCCTGATCCAGGAATCCAACCAGGGTCTCCTGCGTTGCAGACAGATTCTTTACCAACTGAGCTGTCAAGGAAGCCCAATAATTCTGAAATGACCCATAAAAAAATGATTGTTCCTCTAAATTCAGCCACAAGCATTCAGATTATTTTTTTTATCTTTGCTAATATACAGAGGAAAATGGCATAATTTTTGAATTAGTCTACAATATGTTCAAAGCAATAGAGCAAAGCATGAAAATCTAGCACACTCCACTGGGAAAACAAGCCGTTGTCAGAGCAAGTAATCACAAAGAAATGCAGAGATTGGCAAATGCCTTAAAAGTGATGGGAAACAAACACATGGATTTTTTTTTTTTTTAAGGGAGAAAGATGAAAACATTTTCACAGCCGAAGTTAAAGAATAAGAGAAATTAAAACAAAGAGAGATAAAAGAGACATTTGTTTTCACTTGTATAGCTCTGAAAGTAAAGAGTTTTTATCATCTGCTACTTTCATTACCCAACTAATATCAGCCCTTGAGTACCAGACTGCTTACCAAAATAATGACCTCGAAGAGATTTTGAATTATACAAGTTCCTCCAGTGAGCTTTGAAACTTACTAATAATTGAATTTTTTGATGAAATGTTATTTGCAGAATTAATTGAGGTAAATGAAAATTATGCAGCTATTTGCACTACCATAGAATTATAGGAGTTTATACTGATAAACCCTGTCATTAATTTGTTGCTTAGGATTTAAAAGAAGAACTTCCAATGGATTAACTGTGAATATTTGATTGAAATATTATAAGACCATAGTTTGTAATTGCAGGTTTACTATAACATTGAAAAGGTTGGATTCAAAGATAAAGAAAAGCACAGATGTGAAACCCTCATAATAATTGGTCCCTGAAATTCTTATTACATTTTATACCATTTCATTATATCATTTGAAGTTCTCAGTGATTACACTTTTATTTTATTTATAGATGAATGAAGTGAGGTGAATTTTTGCATGTTAGTTATACTTGTGATTTTTGAAGAAAATCTAAAACATAGATACTTCAGAACTGGGTTTCCATAAACTAAAAGAATTCTTACCAAAACATGCTTGAATCTATTAATATTCAAGTCTATCTAGAATGGGACAATACTTTAGTAAAAGTAAATGTAAATTAAAGATTAATTGCTTTGGGTTTTAGTGGAAATATTTATTTCATTCAAACAGAGGAGATTGTGGTCGTAGAAAATCCTTATGTTTCAATATATTTTTATTTCTCATATCACATTCATTTCACCCTTTTCTAATGAGTTATTGCTGAGTTGTTCAAGTGAAAATTCTTTGAGATATATTATGCAAAAGGAATTGACACTATAATTAAGTGCCTTAGAATTTAGAACCTAAAAGAATAATATAAACCTAAAGAAAACCTATATGAACAATTCACAGTTAAGTTGTTCACACTTCAACCATCAAAAATTTTAAGTAGATCTTAAAAATATTTTATTTTTTAAATCAATCGTCTAAGGCCACAATAATCATGCACAGAGCTCCTGTGAAATACTGATGTAATTGTATTGCTCAGTCATCTGTCGTCATCAGCTCGGTAGACTTCAGATCGGTCCACCCATGATTTTGCATGTTAGATAAATGTTGAAATCTGCCAGGGTGACTGGAGTAAGCCAGTGGTGATGGTAGAGACAGAGAGACTCAATAAGAACACAAGCAGTCATTGAGATACAGAGTGGGAATCCACTCCACAGCATTAATATCCACAACATCCTATTGGCCAAACAAGGTACAAATTTACATCAACATCGCAGTGTGGGAAAAGTTCCTCCTTTGTAGTTACAAGGATTGTAGTGTCACATGACAAAGGGTGTAGATACAGACTAAAGAATTTTTAGAAACTATGATATTTTTCATATTTCTATAACAAATTTCTTTTTTTTACCCATCAGCCAAACAGTCTATATGCAGGAATTATGCAGTAACAGTTAAATAATATATTTATCTGACTTGTATTTCTGAACTATGTGGCAACTATACCTGCTATTTCCCAACTGGAAAAAAAGAAAGTTCTGTTTTGATCATTTTGGCTACATTTTACCAGTATGGGAACAATGAATGAAGCATCGAAAAATTAAACTTCAATAACCTATTGGATCCCATACCATTCGTTCATTTCAAACAATGTGGAAGGCTGTCCAGTCACATTGTAAGGATGCTTCCATTTAGATAATTACCTTTCCAGTGGGAAGTAGAGTCACAGAAATAACTGGGTGATAATATGCATTTTCCTCCACGGAAAATCATAAAAATTTGGAAAACAAAAATGTGAAGATCAAGTAGATATTAAAATCTACTTCTCTTTACTACAGTTCTACAGAGCATAATTACAAATCCTTTAAATATCTGTAGGAAATAAAAGTTCTTTAAATCTCAAATCTAAAAAGAAGTATAATTCTACTGCAGAGGCAATAAAATTAAATTATGATATGAATAATTCAATGAACTAATATTTTTATCCATTATCTCAAATTTTCTTACTAAACAGCTATATTTTTCAGAATGAAGCTGGTATTAATTATGTCTTAAATTGGAAAATTTCTTCCCTAACCTTTTCTCTTAAATATCTTTAAATCCATGGCCTCTTTTCAAATGCATTACTCAATAAATGACTTGATTCCAAAAGTAATCATTGACCTTTAATAGAGGTAATTTTAGACTTTATCTATAAACAACAATCACTCAAATGAAAAGCTAAAAGAAAAATGGTATTTTCTATTTGGAATTTGCATTACTGTTTCCATGCTGAATTTTTAAAATAATGGTCAGTTTGGTTTGTTAATGCTCCATGGAGCAGAAAATTTGTCTTGTTCACTGATAGATTGCCAGAACCTGGGATAGACCTTGGTATGGAGTAGGGACTCCATAAATATTTTTTTAAAATATTTGTTGACTAAATGAATGATGTTATTATGTAATTGAATAGCATTTTTCCTTGATGATTTAAGCATAACCAATAGACAATCTTCCACCGTCCACATAACTGGAAAATAATAAAGACATATTCTAAGGGCTGTCATAACATTCATAAATTTCTTGAGAATGACATGCATAATCCTAAAATGAAAATCAGAGCTGAAAAGAGTTCATGCCATTTTCAACTTTCATACATTTCTCAGATTTCTTTCTAGGTTAATGTTTGTTTGAACTCTTCAATGTCAAATCGGAATGGCTCCTTTTAGTTACTTTGGCAATCAAAGCAGAACATATTGTTAAATTAAAAATCTAAGACAACATTTACCTTTAATTAGCTTTTATATTAATAACTTTGTAAAATTTGGAGAGAAATGTTATTTGCAGTAAAGTAGGAATTGCATGGCTATTAAATTTGCCAAAGAACATCCATAAGAATGTAACTTTAAAAATTAATAATGTTTCCAATATTTCAAATACAGCTACTTATGAGATTTCCAAGGTCAGTAGAAAATTATTGTTTTGTTTTTATGCTATCATAAAATTCAAGTTGGATTCAATGTGTGGGAAATGAATCTTGAATTTCTTGTGATTTAAAAGAATTACACCTAATAAAATTATTCTAGGTGAATTTTTATCAAAGGTAAATTTATTGCATTCTTTTTCTATCCACTATATAATTAGTTTCTTCTAATAAATATTATGATAAAATTATAAAGTTGACTGCATTTTTAGGCAAAATCAATCTAGAAAACCACTTACATCTTTGAGAGGCAGAAGAAAAGATAAGGAGAGGGACTGATCAGTAGACTCAAATTACTGTAAATTTTCTGATTCTTAGGTTAAGTAGATAGTTTATAAGCAGTATTTATATTACTGTGTTTCATAATAGCATGCTTATAATTTATATGTATATTACATATCTTTTATGCAGGGAAAAATATTAATAGTAAAGTCATTTTCAGAGACAAAATGTAGTTACTTATAAATGCTAATTTTACTGAACTACTTTCATCTCTAAAAGAATATTAAGGCAGAGGAACCAGAGATCAAGTTGCCAACATCCGCTGGGTCATCGAAAAAGCAAGAGAGTTCCAGAAAAACATCTATTTCTGCTTTATTGACTATGCCAAAGCCTTTGACTGTGTGGATCACAATAAACTGTGGGAAATTCTGAAAGAGATGGGAATACCAGACCACCTGATCTGCCTCTTGAGAAACCTGTATGCAGGTCAGGAAGAAACAGTTCGAACTGGACATGGAACAACAGACTGGTTCCAAATAGGAAAAGGAGTACGTCAAGGCTGTATGTTGTCACCCTGCTTATTTAACTTATATGCGGAGTATATCATGAGAAACGCTGGACTGGAAGAAACACAAGCTGGAATGAAGATTGCCGGGAGAAATATCAATAACTTCAGATATGCAGATGACACCACCCTTATGGCAGAAAGTGAAGAGGAACTCAAAAGCCTCTTGAAAGTGAAAATGGAGAGTGAAAAAGTTGGCTTAAAGCTCAACATTCAGAAAACGAAGATCATGGCATCTGGTCCCATCACTTCATGGGAAATAGATGGGGAAACAGTGGAAACAGTGTCAGACTTTATTTTTCTGGGCTCCAAAATCACTACAGATGGTGACTGCAGCCATGAAATTAAAAGACGCTTACTCCTTGGAAGAAAAGTTATGACCAAACTAGATAGCATATTGAAAAGCAGAGACGTTACTTTGCCGACAAAGGTTCATCTAGTCAAGGCTATGGTTTTTCCTGTGGTCATGTATGGATGTGAGAGTTGGACTGTGAAGAAAGCTGAGAGTCGAAGAATCGATGCTTTTGAACTGTGGTGTTGGAGAAGACTCTTGAGAGTCCCTTGGACTGCAAGGAGATCCAACCAGTCCATTCTGAAGATCAGCCCTGGGATTTCTTTGGAAGGTATGATGCTAAAGCTCCAGTACTTTTTGGCCACCTCATGTGAAGAGTTGGCTCATTGGAAAAGACCCTGATGCTGAGAGGGATTGGGGGAAGGAGGAAAAGGAGACGACAGAGGATGAGATGGCTGGATGGCATCACTGACTAGATGGACATGAGCTTGAGTGAACTCCGGGAGTTTGTGATGGACAGGGAGGCCTGGCGTGCTACGATTCACGGGGTCAGAAAGAGTCAGACACGACTGAGCAACTGAACTGAACTGAACTTTCATCTCTAAAAGAATCTTGCTGAAAACACATCAGAAGAAATACTTTTCAGATTTTTTTCCTGGGGAAAAAATACAATCTTAATTTTTGGAAACGAAATTTATGAATATTATCTAATTCAAGTGTGAATAACATTGTCTCCTGACAACTTGGGAGAGATTAGTGAAGGACTTTATACAACCTTTCTAAATGGAAAATGATAATTCTATGCTGTTAAGTTATTTTGATTGAAGGAAAATACCCTTTTATTTTTCTTATGGTTAAATTTAAAATTAAGAAAACTGCACTCTAAGAAACAACTTATTTATTACTTATGATGATTCTTGTCTCTAAATATGAGGTTAAGAAAGCATATGTGTTTATTTTATGAATAGACACAGAATTGTACCAAAAAATGAAACTGAAAGTGATTATTAGTGATCAATTTTGTCAGTTACAAAAACTCAATAATTTATAGGTTATTATATTATATTATAATATTATAAATATAAACTATAATATATTATTTATATAATTGTTAATATATAATAAAGTTATGTATACATAAAATACACAGTTAATGTTGAGACAAAAATCAACATTAAATTGAAAAAATATAATTAGATGAAACAATGATAGGTGCAAATCAGTTTTCAGATATCTAGGAAGTTTAGCTTTCTAATTAAAAAACATCAATATGAAACTGCTAACATATCATATACTTTGAAAATAAAATTATATAAATATTAACAAATTGCAGTAAGTGACATAATTATATTACATTGTGTTAGGCATACAGTTGCAAAATACAAATGATGCCTAGGGTTTCAAAGATTGTTATTTTTTATCATTCACACTTTCCTTCTTATTTCAGAGAATAAATTGACATTTCTCTATCCCTCCTCACTTCTTACTTATTTAGACAGATGTTTGCTGGTTGTAAGTGAAAAAAAAAAAAAAACTCATGTTATTTAAGCAAAGAGAGAAAAGGACATATGTCTGCTTAGCTGCTCAGTGCGTCCAACTCTATGCGATCTCATGGACTGTAACCTACCATGCTCCTCTGTTCCTGGGATTCTCCAGGCAAGAACAATGGAGTGGGTAGTCATCCCCTTCTCCAAGGGATCTTCTCAACCCAGGGTTCAAACCTGGGTCTCCTGCATTGCAGGCAGATTCTTTACCATCTGAGCCACCAGCGAATCCCCAAAGGGCAGGTTACTAACCCATATAATAAGGCAATCAAGAGAGGTTTTTTGATTTTAGATATTGCTGGGTCTAGGAGTTAAACAATGTCAAAGGGCTTCAGGCCTCTGTGTCCCTTGATTCAGCTTTACCTTTACTCTGTTTAGAGAAATACCATTAGGCCATCTCTACCTGTAGAGTGAGGATGATGCCCATTCACATTTAAGTAGGTCCAGGCTCATGTTCTCTCAGCTTAGTGAGCTTAATGAAAAGTGAAGGCATTTTATCCAATAATTCTGGAGAAATTCGCAAAGCTAATCTTCACTGGCCTTTAGTCACATGGATGTATAACCCTAAAAAATGGTTCTCAAAAGAAAAATTAACTTAAACAACCAAAAAATTTTGAATAGTTCGATTTTCTTATATATAAAACCAGGATAATGAGAGTGTCTGCTTCCCAGCGTTGATATGAATTAACTAGATTAACACACAGAATCTGCTTAGGACAGAACCTGATTCATATTTGACTGATTATCACTGGTATTGTTAAACCAGAAATCTGCCTTACATATCTCCATTTCTTTACGTTTGACCAATCTGGTTTGTTTGGTGGGAATTCTTGTCTTCCCGGTAATATGAAGTCCATCACAATGTCATTATCACCAAGAATACATATCATATTTTGCAGTCTTATAGCTCATTGTTCGGAGAAGGCAATGGCACCCCACTCCAGTACTCTTGCCTAGAAAATCCCATGGATGGAGGAGCCTGGTGGGCTGCAGTCCATGGGGTCACAAAGAGTTGGACACGACTGAGCGACTTCACTTTCACTTTTCACTTTCATGCATTGGAGAAGGAAATGGCAACCCACTCCAGTGTTCTTGCCTGGAGAATCCCAGGGATAGGGGAGCCTGGTGGGCTGCCATCTATGGGGTCGCACAGAGTCGGACACGACTGAAGCGACAGCAGCAGCAGCAGCAGCTCATTGTTGGTGTCCATTAGATGTAGCACTTAATGTTTACTATGCTGAGTTAAAATCATATCTATGTGTATCTTTCTACCTATGTATCCTGCAGGTCTTTTTCCTCTGTATTCTCCATGGTATCTACTTTAATATGATGTTATATTAATGGTGTTATATTAATATGAATGCAAATTTTTTTATCAGTTTGAACTGAATCTAGACATTAAATGTAAAATAAATAAAAAATTAAAAATCGTCACACAATACTGAAATTCAGTATATTAAAAAATTCACTCAGTTTAACTTCTGTTAACTATGCTAAAATGCATAGGAAATATTTATATGCAAATTATTTCAACTAAAAAACACCTGTGTTAAGTGCTATATAAAATAGAGGCCGACAGTGAAGATTAAAAGATTTGAGAAGTCGTTTTATATTCTGACATATTGAGCTGAAAATTGTTTATGTATAATATATAATCAAGTGATTAACTGTTAAAATCCATAGGGTATGCTAGATGGAAAGAGGTAACATTAAGAATGATTAAGGAATCAAATGCTTTTAAGCGCTTTTGGAAATGCATCTACAATAAAATAGATAAGCGGAGCCAAGTGGTGCTTAGGATCTTATTTTTCTATGCTTGTTTTGATTAGCTGTTATCTAATCATTAAAACCAGATTTTAGTTCAAAGAGATATGTAAAATTGAAAATATCAATTGCCATGTCTCTAAATATTATAAATAACACATCATTAATTCAGATTGTTCTAGTCTCTAAATATTTAATAAACACTTGCATACGGCTGTTCAGGTACTGATCTAAACTTTGTAGATGAATAGTTTAATTTCTTCCTCAAAACATTGCTTTCACTCTTATTACCATTTTATAGATGAAGGAGTTGAGCCACAGGGAGTTTAAACCACTCACTGAAGTTCAAAAGAAGTGAAGTCGCTTAGTCGTGTCCGACTCTTTGCGACCCCATGGACAGACAGTACCCTCCCAGGCTCTGCCGTCCATTGGATTTTCCAGGCAAGAACACTAGAATTAGAATGGGCTGCCATTTCCTTCTCCAAGGGATCTTCCCAACCCAGGGATCGAACCCGGGTCTCCTGCATTGCAGACAGACGCTTTACCGTTTGAGCCAGTTCAGGCCTCACGTAAAATTGAGAGTCAAGATTCCACCCAGAGGGCTTGGCTCCAGGGTTCAAACTCAGACATCACAGTTTGCCGCTTCTAATGTTTAATTATATCTTAGACTATATTCACATAGAAAAAAATAGAAAAATATAAAAGAAAAAGAAGATGAATACCAACATTAACAAATTTGATTCAACCAGGATACGCCAATATTAGGTAGATATTTACATCATTTGAGGTTAGATGTGCTATTCCTTTGCCAAATCTGCCATTTGCTTCAATCTGACAAATTGGGAATTGCTTTGACATCCACTTCTCAAGTGAGAAACTATTTTGTTATATCTTTATAAATGTTGATCATGTTTAAAATGTTGCCTCCTATAATAGATACTTATAACTTTTAAGTACCATTTGTCATTCTTGTATGTGGTGGTAATAATCACTGTAATGTACTAAATGAGTTAAAAGCAATACATAGAAAAAGCTCTTTTCAATGGGCAAATAAATATATGTCAACTGGGTTTATTTATCTGTGTCACAGAAAACAATGGATAAATTCAGATGTGTATACTTACTGTGAGCAGGCTTCAAGCCAAATTCCCTGAACGTTATCTTCCAGATAAGACAAATTCTTCCTACTCACAGTTTTTAAAACCAAGCACTTTTATGTTTACTTCAAAATGATAAACTGTTAAATCAATACCCTCATCTCTTTGTTTTTCTATCCTCCTTTCTTGTCTTTCTACGTGCTTGCTTTAAGTCTATTTTTAAGCTCTGCCCCATACCAGTTTCATATGCACACTTCAAAGAAGGGGGGCACTAAACATAGTAGTTTTTAAATTGAAACATAGTTGAAAAGTTTTCTAATCTACAGCACACAAAGTTCTTGTTGCTTTTTTTTATTAGTTGATATCCATGAAATTTTAAAATGTTAAGGGTTTATTTGAGCAAAAATTGATTTTAATTGGATGGTGGCATCCAGTCTAACAGATAGAAAGAGGCTCCAAGGAGCTGTACAAATGAAAGAATTTTACAGCCAGAAGGGAGCAAAGACAAGGAAGCTGTACTAGGCAAAGAAGTGCGTTGCTTACTTCAGTTATTTTCCTTCAAGGGATGACAGGCGTCTATCAAGCAGAATACTTTACCGATGCCTGATCCAGTCAATCATTCTTGATTGACTTGTTTAAGATTCCACTTCTGGGAGAGCTGAAACTGTAATTGTAAAGTCTTGGTTTTGTGACACACGACTTAACATAAGCAACTCTATTTTGAGTCTATTGTGTTACTATTAACACACATAAGATGCTAGTTGAGTGAATATTATAGTGCTGAGAGGCAGAAGCGCAATAGATAAAGAAAAACACTACAAACAAAAAGTGAAAAGGAAAAAAAAAAGCTATTAAAAAACATGCTACTGATTCTGAAAAAAAAAAATTCTTGTTTTTAAAGCACATTTCCAAAACTATAAAATAAAAACACATATATGATGGCTTTAAATACTAGCCATTAGACAATAGATAGGAGAAGAGTGGAAAAGGAGGAGAGTGGAAAAAAGCTGGCTTAAAACTTTACATTAAAGAAACTAAGATCGTGGCGTCTGGTCCCATCATTTCATGTCAAATATAAGGTGAAGAAGTGGAAGCAGGGACAGATTTTATTTTCTTGAGCTCCAGAATCACTGCAGACAGTGACTGCAGCCATGAAATGAAAAGACACTTGCTTCTTGGAAGGAAAGCTATGACAAACCTAGACAGCTAATTAAAAAGCAGAAACGTCACTTTGCGAACAAAGGTCTATATAGTCAAAGCTATGATGTTTCCACTAGTCATGTATGATTGTGAGAGTTGGACCATAAAGAAGGCTAAGAGCTGAAGAATTGGTGCTTTTGAGTTGTGGTGCTGGAAAAAGTCCCTTGGACAGCAAGGAGATCAAACCAGTCCACCCTAAGGAAAGTCAACCCTGAATGAGTATTGGAAGGACTGATCTGAAGTCGAAACTCCAATACTTTGGCCACCTGATGCAAAGAGCCAACTCATTGGAAAAGACCCTGATGCTGGAAAAGACTGAAGGCAAAGGGAGAAGAAGGTGACAGAGGATGAGATGGTTGGATGGCATCACTGATTCAGTGGACACAACTTGGGCGAACTTTGGGAGATGGTGAGGGACAGGGAGGTTTGGCATGTGACCGTGGGGTCACAGAGAGTCAGATATGCCTTAGCAACTGAACAACAACAGACAACAGATGGCCATTATTTCTCAACCCTAAAAATGGTTGATTTTTGTGCATCCACTGACATTATAGTACATTGATGTGATTGTATCAAGATGGTTAGAAAATTTACTACTATAAATCAATGGGAAAATAACAATTTAATATCTGGCAGTTACAGCTTCAGAAAAAGATTAGTTATAAGAATGGGTTTGAGAGGTTCATATAAAATATTCTGAGATACTGATATTCAGAAATGCATTACTTACTGAGGAAATCTGATTCAGGTGGCATTAAAATATAATATTGCAATCTTATTTTTTTTTCAAAGCTAATATTCCCAATGCTATATATTAATCTTATTATTGTCCCTGTGTTTCTTTTAATGGACTTTAAAATTATGATCATTTTTCCCTCAAAAGTCGTTTAAGGTAAAATATTGAGTACATTTTAACTTAGGATGCTTTAGTGACCTCTAGTGTGCAGAAATTAACAATAGCATTTTATTTTCTAGATTATATACGCAAGATTTTAAAAATGGCAACTTTAGACCAGTATGAAGTGGATAAAAAAAAAGACAATCATCTTGGAAAGCAAATTACAATCAGATGTCAGTTCAACCTTTACAGAAAAGCCAACAAAATGCAAATTTTACTACTTTTATTCAACTCAGGTTAAATAGCTCCCCTTCCCATCTCTGACTGCTAGATAAGATGTCTTATTTGCATAAATCCATCTCCAGATTTCAGAGGTTCAGGCAAGCTCCTCTGTTGTCTGCCCTTTCTTTTACTGTGAGTTCCATGTTTTCTTCTGGGTGAGTGTGCAAAATGATGTATGCGGATTGCTAAATTAGGTGCCCTCGGAGAAGGCAATGGCACCCCACTCTAGTACTCTTGCCTGGAGAATCCCATGGATGGAGGAGCCTGGTGGGCTGCAGTCCATGGGGTTGCTAAGAGTCGGACACAACTGAGCGACTTCACTTTCCCTTTTCACTTTCATGCATTGGAGAAGGAAATGGCAACCCACTCCAGTGTTCTTGCCTGGAGAATCCCGGGGACGGAGGAGCCTGGTGGGCTGCCATCTGTGGGGTCGCACAGAGTCGGACATGACTGAAGTGACTTAGCAGCTGAATCTACTAGCCTCTGACACACTGAAACGTGACTTGTGATTAGGGCAGTTAAGCACTAAAATAAAGAAGCCTAATGTAAAGCCTCCTGCCATTCCCACAGATTTTTTTTCAAACAAAATTGGATATTAAGGAGATGAACCTATTTTTTTAAAGAACAATGTCTGTGAAGGACCAAAAAGTGGGATTTGAGCCAAAAGAAAGGTTTAAACTGAGTTTGGGAATCATTTTGGAGGAGGTTTTTAAAATTTTTACTTTAAATCCAATGAAAGATTGAACAATAGCATAGAGGATAATTATTCTTTATCTGTCAATGGCCAATACACACATATGATAAATACCAGCAGTGCCAAGAGATGATGAATGATATCTTCTAGCCTTGGGTTAATTTTCTATGGTTAGCTCATAACTTCTAAATGATAATGTGTTCACATGGAGACCATAACTCAGTTTATATTCTTAGAAAAGCTGTGAATACCTTAGAATCCTGTGAATGCCTGTTTCACCTCCTTTATCATGTCTTTACTGAAAAGTGAGTAACAGCAACATTGAGGGATTACACATTGCTTTGTGGTTTTTAATATCTAAAGAGGGACACTAAAAATCAGGAATCATTGTTGAATATTCAGAGGACATGCAAAATGTCAGATGATGATATTTTATTTGGCAATGCTATATTCTTAATGTGATCCAAATTGTATGAATAATCATCACTGTAAAAAAATCAAATAATTATTTTGTCTTTGTGTTTTGGCAAGTCTCCTATATGTTTCCTTTGGGTAGCTTTTAGATGAAATCATAAAGTCATAAAGTTTAGGGGACTGTAGCATCAGAAGAAAATAAAATATTTCCATATAATTAGAAGTTAAATGAAATTTGAGCTGATATTTTTAGCATTTTAAGATAAAATATTAATAAGCATGTTATTTAGTCAAATTTCTAATTATCCTCAGTTAATATAATACTCTACATTAGTATATATTTTTTTAAATAAATTAACTGGAACAGACTGAATTTTCCTAGTTTGTATAAAAATTCATACAAATGGTTGTAGAGTTATCAAATGACTTGAACATCCAAGTTTTTTTGCTTAACAGCTTGGACAAGTGATTAATTACAACTATACCCACTGTTACAACTAATACCAATAAAGGAAACATCACTATGAATTCCTTGAGACACATTCCATTTACTCTTATATTTGTTTAAGTTAAAAAAAAAAAAAAAAACTCACACAGTCGTCTCCGACTCTTTGCGATCCCATGGACTGTATCCCACCAGGCTCCTCCATCCCTGGAATTAGGGGGATTCTTTACCATCTGATGGAGAAGGCAATGGCACCCCACTCCAGTACTCTTGCCTGGAGAATCCCATGGATGGAGGAGCCTGGTGGGCTGCAGTCCATGGGGTCGCTAAGAGTCGGAGACGACTGAGCGACTTCACTTTCACTTTTCACTTTCATGCATTAGAGAAGGAAATGGCAACCCACTCCAGTGTTCTTGCCTGGAGAATCCCAGGGACGGAGGAGCCTGGTGGGCTACCGTCTGTGGGGTCGCACAGAGTCGGACACGACTGAAGTGACTTAGCAGCAGCAGTAACTTCTCCCCTGGAGAAGGAAATGGCAACCCACTCCAGTATCCTTGCCTGGAGAATCCCATGGACGGAGGAGCCTGATAGGCTATAGTCCACGGGGTCGCAAAGAGTAAAACAAAACTGAGTGACTTTTTACTTACCATCTGAGCTACTAAGGAAGCCCCTTGTACCTTGTGCCTACTCCCAGGTTAGTGGTCATATGAAAAAAATGAACACGCTTGAATCAACCATCTTTTGTAGACACTAAATATAAGAATGAATAATTCCCATTAGTTAAACGTCTGCCAGGTACCAAGTATCTGCTCTATGTGTTTTTGTGGTCTTAATCAAAACAGTCATTTGATGTGGACAACACTACCTTTGTTTTAAAGGTGAAAAAACTAATGTTCAGGAAAAAAAATTAGCAATATTATCTTTCATGTATTGAGCTCTGTCTATATATCAGATACTATTCTAAAATATTTTCATGCATAATTATTTTTAATCATAACAACACAAAGACATAGGTTTTATGTCGCTGGTGTTTCAGATGAAACAACTGAACCTTAAAGAAATTAATCACTTGACCATGCTTACATAGCTTTCGAGTAGTAAAACTGAGACTTTATCTCAGATCAGTCTGATTCTAAACTGTTCTCCTACTAGTGTTAACAGGGTGAATTAGTAAGAACAGTTGGAGCGTGTCAGCACAAGTCCCCTCACCCTCATTCCCAGGAAAAAGATACTATTTCTTTTTGCTTGTTTACTTACAAGCAGATTGAAGGTAGGTACAAAATTTACAGCCGAGGTTTGTAGAAATCAGACTTTTGAAAGGAATCCTTGTATAATCCTGAACACTAGGACTAGGACTTCCAGCTTGGGTGAAGAATCAAGTGCCCATGTCTGGCATGAAGTCATAATGTTATGTTATTACAAAGGAACTGTAAATGAATGGGGAAATGCTGAGTGCTTGTGGAAGAATCAGATCCATACAAACTTAAGAAGACTAAATATGAGTAGTGAGGAGAAAGGACAGGCTACAGAAACCTTGCTTCCTAGAAAAACGATCAGATTTTATCCATTGGTATCCAGCCCACTTCCGGACTATTCTGTTCTCCGTCCATGCTCCA
Organism: Bos mutus; assembly: GCF_027580195.1. NCBI lineage: Eukaryota > Metazoa > Chordata > Mammalia > Artiodactyla > Bovidae > Bos > Bos mutus. Next base: position 58,180,765 of record NC_091621.1, on the reverse strand, counting down.
AGTTTGCAATTTCCAGAAAAAGCAATATTCTTCCTTGCCTCTGACACTTCAGTTACAGTATACATTTACATGAATCTATTTCCTCACAATTTTTTTTCAACTTTGACTTGATAATTCCTACTCATTTATAAAGTTTTAACTTATACTCATGTTCCCGGGAAGCTTTATCTTATCCTAAGTCTATATTCCTACTTCTCAAATTTCCTAAAATACCTGAACTTCCCCTCTCATGCCTCTAATTACCTAATAATGTCCTGTTTACAAGACTGCCTCTTGACAGCATGAAAAGCTACAAAAACATAGGTTCTGTGTATATTTGATCTACCAGCACTTCAGTGCATTTGGCACATTGTCGGATAGGCGAATGAATATTAATCTGCAGCTCTCATTTTCACTGTGGATTATAATTACAATTTCAATATGAATAGAAGTTTTCTTTTTTAATTTATTAACTTCTCATGAAGAGATTGAAGAAAGATGAGCTGGAAGACCATCAGTATCAAGTTACAGAAATTGAATAAATATCTATAAAATGTTATAGAATGAATATGTAACAGTTTTGTTGAAACTGTAAGTTCTGAATTGCTCATTAGTGATGTTTTTTAAAACTAAATAATAGCATAAAAGTATTCCAATGTGTCTTTATTGGTTCCATTAATATTTAAAAGTAAAAGTCAATTTTTCCTCCCCTTTATTTTCTCCTAGTGATCAAAAATATATAATAGCTCTTACCTCATTCAACCACCTGACCTGCCTCCTGAGAAATCTGTATGCAGGTCAAGAAGCAACAGTTAGAACTGGACATGGAACAACAGACTGGTTCCAAATTGGGAAAGCAGTACGGCAAGCAATTCAGAACTTACAGTTTCAACAAAACTGTTACATATTCATTTTCATTCTATAACATTTTATAGATATTTATTCAATCTATACTTATTTAATTTATATGCAAAGTACATCATGAGAAATGCTGGGCTGGATGAAGCACAAGCTGGAATCAGGATTGCTAGAGAAATACCAATAACCTCAGATACGCAGATGACACCACCCTTATGGCAGAAAGCAAAGAACTAAAGTGCCTCTTGATGCAAGAGAAAGAGGAGAGTGAAAAAGTTGGTTAAAACTCACCATTCAGAAAACTAAGTTCATAGCATCCAGTCCCATCACTTCATGAAAAATAGATGGAGAAACAATGAAAACAGCGAGAGACTTTATTTTCTTGGGCTCCAAAATACTGCAGATGGTAACTGCAGCCATGAAATTAAAGGACGCTTGCTCTTTGGAAGAAAAGCTATGACCAACCTAGACAGCATATTAAAAAACAGAGACCTTACTTTGTCAACAAAGGTCCATCTAGTCAAAGCTAAGGTTTTTCCAGTAGTCATGTATGAATGTGAGAGTTGGACTATAAAGAAAGCTGTGCACTGAAGAACTGATGCTTTTCAACTGTGATGTTGGAGAAGATTCTTTAGAGTCCCTTGGACTGCAAGGAGATCCAACCAGTCCATCCTAAAGGAAATCAGTCCTGAATATTCATTGGAAGGACTGATGCTGAAGCTGAAACTCCAATAGTTTGGCCACCTGATGTGAAGAACTAACCCATTGGATAAGACCCTGATGCTGGGAAAGATTGAAGGCGGGAGGAGAAGGGGATGACAAAGGATGAAAGGGTTGTATGGCATCACTGACTCAATGGACATGAGTTTGAGTAATCTCCGGGAGTTGTTGATGGACAGGGAAGCCTGGCATGCTGCAGTCCATGGGGTGGCAGAGTTGGACACGACTAAGCGACTGAAATGAGCTGAACTTATTGATAAAATTTGCATCTTCTCTTCAAAGATGTTTTAAGTTATACACAATGGAATAATTCAGATTAAAAAAAATAAATAGCTACACACTCTCCATAATGAGTGAATAAACTGCAATTGAAGACACACTGCTTAAGCTTAACTGAGTGGTTTTTTAGTAGCTATGTATTCAAAGAGTTTGGCTAGAAATATAGTTCAAAGGATATATTTTTTGACTTTGGAGTTCTCAAAGTGCTCTAAAATCTATGATTATCAAAAACAAAGAGAATCTGTGCCTATATTAATCTGCTACAAAGAACTTATCTAACTGAATTTATTCTTCTTATAAGCAGTTTTGCAAAATCTGTTCAATATCTATTTATATTTATAAACCATCCGCCATGAAATAGAATAAAATTTACTGTCATATTCTACATTTTAAACTTGTTCATTATTTGTTCTTCTTGGTTTTCCAAGTCATTTAATTAAAATCACTCAGTGTTCCCTCTAGTATCTGATGGATACAAATAATATTTTTGAGACTCTAAGATACAAATAACATTTTTAGACTCTAAGACTAACAAGATGTATCCAGGCATCAAGCAATAGGAAAAAAATAAGAACTTATAAGAACTTAAACAGACAAGTGTTTATCTTTCCATGTAGCAAGAACTTGACATGTAAGCAGTCCAGTGATTATAGAGCTGTTCAAGAATGTCAAAAAAAAAAAAAAAAAGCCTGTGCTTCTTCTATCTCTCTGCTACACAATCTTTTTTAACTAATCAATTTATTTATTTGCTAATGTAAACCCCACAGGTTGAGCATGTTGAATAGTATTTTTTAATTTATTTTTAATTGGAGGATGATTGCTTTACAGTTTTTGTGTTGATTTCTTATGAATCATGTTGTTGTATGGCAGAAACCAACACAATATTGTCTGGATTTTGTCCATAAGTTTGAAATCTAGCTATATATTTAGAGGCATCATTACTGTATTCCTCAAGAAGAGAGAAGGTCAACATGCAAAAATGAAAGACTTTATCCCAGTCTGGCTTTTCCTTTTTCTTTAGGAAGAGTTGTTCTTTCATGGGTTTTTACTTAACGGATTTTTTTTTCTCTCTCTTGATGTAAGTAACATCCCACCACTGATGCAGGAAAATCTCAGTACATTTTGTTTTTAGAAATCACAGCCTTGCAGTCTCTATGGAAGAATCAGACTATAAGGAGGGGAGGTGACATCAAGGTTTCATTGGCCAGACTTCAGTGTCAGCCACAAGTTTGTTCACTCTGCCCTTCTCAGTCTCTCTCTCTATCTTTCTCTCTATCTCCCTCTATCTGTTTCTCAGAGGATGAGATGGCGGGATGGTATCACCAACTCGATGGACATGAGTTTGAGTGAACTCTGGGAGCTGGTGATGGATAGGGAAGCCTGGAGTGCTGCAATTCATGGGATCGCAAAGAGTCGGACACAACTGAGCAACTGAACTGAACTGAACTGAACTGAAAGGTGGGCAACCTTGGATGATAGAAATGGGGATATATTGAGAAGTTATTAAAATAATGCAGATGAGACCTGATAGCAAAGAAGTAGTGACAATTTCTTAAAGTCTTGGTATATTTTGAAGAGTAGAACTAAGCAGCATATGTTAAGGAATTACACTAAGGGTGTGAGAATAAAGAGGTGTTGAAAGTGTTTCCAAGCATTTTGGTGAGCCAAAATTGCCATGTGTAGAGATGAGAAAGTCTATGAGACAGCAGAAATGGGAGATGGATATCTGGAGGTTACTTTGCACTCAGTGGGTTTGGTATGCCTATTAGAGATCCAGGTGGCATGCTAGCTAAACTGGTGTGAAACAGCTCAGGTTACTCTTAAGTGTGTAATATGTAACTAGGCCCTGGATCCCTGACTCCCTCCATATCTTTTCATCAATTACTATACTGCTGGTGCTGCTGCTGCTGCTAAGTCGCTTCAGTCGTGTCCGACTCTGTGCGACCCCATAGACGGAAGCCCACCAGGCTCCCCTGTCCCTGGGATTCTCCAGGCAAGAACACTGGAGTGGGTCAATTACTGTGCAGTAAGTACCAAAGTGGGCATTCCAGGGCAGTGAATTGGAGCAGTCGGTTTTGCCATAAATCTCTCACAGCTGTGTAATAAGATCATTATTACTATATACCATGTATCATTGCTATACTGAGGATGGATTGCATATGGCCCTATTTCTAAGGTAGACCATGAAGCTGGACAACGATAGTAGGGTGATATAGAGTAAATTTAACTTTTCCTACAGTGTAGTAATGGCTTCCCAGCTGGCACTAGTGGTAAGGAACCGACCTGGCAATGCAGGAGACATAGATGCAGGTTCAATACCTGGCTTGGGAAGATCCCCTGGATGAGGGCACGGCAGCCCACCTCAGTACTCTTTCCTGGATAATCGCAAGGACAGAGGAGCCTGGCAGGCTGCAGTCCTTAGGGTCATACAGAGTCAGACATGACTGAAGCGACTCATTATGCATGCATGCACAGTGTAGCAAAGCCTAAAGATAAGCCAGATAGCACTAAAGAACAAGAGTTGGTTGCAAGATTGCCTGAGTAGAACCCATAACATTTCTGCCTCACACATCAGGGGCACTTTTTGTCCTTTTGCTCCACATAATTCTTTCATCTGGAAAAATAATTACCAACTTGATAAACTGTCCCTGTAAAAGCATGGTTTGGACCATTTCTCTCTCAAGACATAATTATTATGTTACACAAGAGGGAAGATCAATAGCAGGGCATATGCTCTGAGTCTTTCTGTTTTGCTATCTTATTACTTAGTTGTGATCTTTCTATTTAAAAATGAAATGCCCAAATAAAGAAGGAAATGCGGTGAATTAATAATGTCATTTTTGTCAATATTCTCTGTTACAAAAGAGCAAGCCAAATCACCATGCTAGGAAGAAGATCGACAGAGCTGGGTTCAGAAAGGATGACTATGGGTAAAAATTCTAGTTTGTTTCCCCTTCTTAACACAAAGGAGAGGAGGCAACTCCAATTCTGTACACATTTTAAAACAATTCAAGCAAAAGATCTCACCAGTAAAGTGCTAAGAAACCAGGGTGGGTAATTATCTGATTACAAAAAGGCAGCTTCTCTCTTAAGAGACCGAGACGGGTAGCTTTGGGGGAAATGTTTTTAATTCCTAGACATCATAGAATGGGCCCAAAAGTTTCAAAACAACAACAACAAAAAAAACACCAGAATACTAATAATGATACCCCTTAAAAAGCCACCAATTCACCATGATCTCTCTCTTCAGAAGGACTAATTTATGTTTCAACTATTTTGTTCCTCCCGAGAAGGAAAAAATAACAGTACCATTTTGATGGGCATATGCTTGGCAAGATTTTGTTTTCAAATAGTTAAGTAACTTGTTGCCTCTCATCCACTTTCTCAGTCTGTACATCATACCTGCAAATGTGTTCAAATTGTTACATGATTCACATGCAGGTCAACTCACAAAATGTTAAAACGTTAAAACTACACAGCAAAGCTTTGTTTTTCAGGGGTGTCCTAAACAGGATTTCTATTAAAGACAACCACAATGAAACACCTTTAGACCATGCTGGAGGCATTGCTCAGGCCTAGGGAGGCAAAGAACAAGATAGAGCCCCCAAAATAGGATAAACATAAAATCTCATCTATTCTTTTTAATCTGGGTTCTGAGTTTTTAATGGTATTTACTTCACTGATTGATTAAAGTGTAGTTGATTTACAGTGCTGTGCTAGTTGTAGGTATACAGCAAAGTGAATCAGTTAAACATACATATATATTTATGTTTTCAGATTCTCTTCCATTATAAATTATTACAAAATATTTAGTATAGTTCCCTGTGATATATAGTAGGTCTCTGTTGCTTATCTGTTTTACAAATAGCAGTATATACAATATGTTAGTACTAAGCTTCTAATATATCCCTCCCTCTCTTTTACCTTTGGTAACTATCAGCTTGTTTTTTATGCCTGTTTGTCTGCTTCTCTTTTGTCTATAAATTCATGTGTCATTTTTTAGATTCCACTTATAAGAGATATCATATGATGGTTGCCTGTCTCTGCTTGGCTTGCTTCATTTAGTATGATAATCCCTAGATCCATCCACATTGCTGCAAATGGCATTACTTCATTATTTTTTACAATAGAGTAATATTCTGTTGTGTACATGTACCACATAGTCTTTATCCATCCATCTGTCGATGGACATTTAGGCTGCTTCCATGCCTTGGCTATTGTAAATACTGCTACTATGAACATTGGGGTGCATATATCTTTTCAAATTATAGTTCTCTCCAGATTCATGCCTAGAAGTGGGATAGCAAGATCAGACAGTAGCTCTATTTTTTAATTTTTTAGGAATCTTCACACTGTTCTCCATAGTGGGTGTACCAAATCTAGCTATACTGATTTTTACATGTTATCTGCATCAAAAACAAAATAGAAAAAGATTTCAACTTTCTTTTAGAGCACTCACGGTCCTTCAACATCTGGACCCAATAGTTTTATCTCCTGTCATCCCTTTCATTCCCACTCACCGTCTGCCATCTGGCCTGTGTAGCCCACGATTCTTTAAACTCACATTCAAGTTACAACTCTCATCTTGGAACAACGTTTTTTCTCTATCTGAAAATCATCAACTTGTATTTTTGAGTCTCTGTCAAATGTTACATACTTTGAGGAAAAAAAAAATTTCCTGATTCCAACAGGAAAGGTAATAGCAGCTTTTAAGTTACCCATGTAAAACTCTGATAATAACATTCAGTATGTTGTACAGTGTAATGTAATATGTGTTTACAGGTCTGCCTTTTCTAATGAAATGTGAGTGACTCATTAACAGGGTTATATCTCTTTAAACTTCATAAGTACAGTGTCCGCTCAAAGGGTTATCTGTTTGAATGAATCAGTCAATCAATGAATCAGTCAGTTAAAAGTGCTCTATTGCTACATTATATACATTTGGAATTATTGTGAGAGGAGAGATCATATCTTTTTTTGTTTTTGTTCATCACTGTTTACCTCATCTGAGAGTACTCTGTGATGTAAATTTGATATCTAAATGTATAAACAAATCACTTGTAGCTATTCTTTATCTCTGTATGGTTTTTTAGGTTGTCTAAATCATGATACAATTTTTGCTTTGTTACCTTCAAAGGGATATACAAAGTTTATAATATCTTTAGCTTTTATAATCTATAGCTACTTATTACATGTTTGTTTTATGATTGCCATATAGAAATATCTTAATATGTTATACTGGTCTGTACATCCAAAAGGCTCCTAGTAAAAGTTCATGGAATGAGAGATAAAATCAGTATATGAGAGAGAGAATCATGAATATTGTAAGTTTAAAGAAACACTTCAAAGTAATTTTCTGCCTTGAGTAGTTTAAAACTTTCAAATCACCTAAAGGGAATAATGTATTCCCTAAAAGCTAGTAATGAAAACAAAATAGAATACCCAAAAGTAAGAATCCTAATTATTTTGATATATAACAGACACTGGATTCTTGTTTAAAACATCTAGCTTCAAGGATACCCCAGACTTTGTATCAAGAAAAAGAAGTTATTCCTTTAATCCATATCTGAAGAAAATAAATCAATAAGAACGAGACAGCCACAAACAGGTTCTGTTTACCCTTTGCTGCCAATAACAAAAAAATGAGTTTCTTCAAATATCTGACAGTACTTTCTTAAGCGGCACTATTGGTTAAAATGTTTTTAGTTAGGTTTACTGGTGGCAAAAATATCTTCCTAATGAGAAACTACCCTTATTTCTCAAACCCTGTGACCATGAGAAAATTGATTGCTATAACAGAATATGTTGCAGGGTTACGTTAAGCTTTCCTTTTATGTCAGAATGCTCTGATCTTGAAGCTACTATCAAGTACAATAAGAGAAACAAATGAAAATCTCAAAAGGTATCATGATTCCATGCATCAGCTGTTGCGTTTGGAGAATGTTCTTTTGCAACAGCTAAACAAAATTGAAATGTTCCTGGTAACGTTTCTAGAAGCTGTGACCTATTCATAAACGTCCCTTGATCTAGAATTTTGCTTTCATTTCACAGAATGGTGGCTCAGTGTAAAGAATCTGCTTGCCAGTACAGAAGATAGGGTTTGAGCTGCAGGAGATAGGGAAGCTTCCGTGGAGAAGGAAATGGCAACCACCTCCAGTATTCTTGCCTGGAAAATCCTATAGACAGTGGAGCCTGGCAGGCTATGGGCATGCAAAAGAGCCAGACGTGACTTAGCAAGTAAGCAACAGCAACAAAATGTTGCCATTCTGGTTACTTCTTTTTATGTGTGTTAGGGGGGATTCATCTAGTATGCAGGCATCTGTATGGGCTAATACTGTATAACCCTGGCAATTTAAGTAATAAACAGAGGGCCTACTGTTTTATTTGTTGAAGGCATCCAAAGTTCCTGGAAATGCAATGCAATGGAAACGACATGTATAGAATCATTCACCACGTAGTGCTTCAACACAGTAATATGGTTCTGAGTAATGAAAGATTCTGGAAAGAGAGAAAAAATATTGTTCAAACAATTTTGAAGTTATTTCAGCAGGTAAAACCAAGATGATAATGGGTTTCATAACTTTAAATAGTATAGTTTATCCTTCTCTGCCAGAATGGTCTCAAAGTATAGTCTGAAAACTTTCCCAATGGTTCTCCTGAACAAGAATATATCTAAAAAAATAAATAAATAAGGTGTTTACTAGGTGCTTTAAGAATATGACTATTAAAACTGAACTTGGTTTAATTAAACAAATGGTATACCAACCACTCAAAAATGTCCCATTTGTTTTCTTCTTCTTTCTTTTTCTTACCAATTTCACATTTCCCCATGATTTAATTAGGTTTATTCACTTTTTGGAAAGAGTGTACATACTGATGGCTTAAATTAAACCTCAGACCTAATTGAGGAAATCACTTACTGGAAATATGCACATAATAATAAAAAAAAATCAACTGGAGTTTAATATAACTTGAGTGAGTCAGAAATAGAGTTTGAATATTTAAACATGAAATAGCATATTACTTGTGCTAAGAACTAGGCAGTCTGAATATAGTTCTCAGCATTTTAAGAAGATAAAAACAAAAAGAAATCAGGAAGGAAGAATGAAATTGTTTCAAAGTTGGTTTGTTTTTTTTTTTTTTTTACTTACCAACTAATAGACCAACAACCTATTCTCAAAATTATAAAACTCTTAATAAATCAATGTATGTAATGCTTACACTTCTTAATTCTTATAAATGGAGAAAACACCCCCCTGTCCAAAGCTTTAACACCAGCAAATTCTTATATTATTATTTGTAGTTCCACTTAAATATTTAATTATTTATTTCAATCATTACCTCCATGATTGCCAGCTACTTATTCTGATGGTGAAACATGTTAAAGATTAAAATTAGATTATGTAAATAAGAAAATGAAATGGGGTTAAAACAGTTCTGTTCATTAAAAAAAATTTTTATTTATTAGAAGACAATAATGATAATTAAAATTTCTTTAGAGTAAATGTGTGTTTCTTCTCCCCGCATGGGCTTGCTGCAGTGGGAGGCCTGAGAAGGAAAACTTGATGCTTAATGACTTCCTCTCTCTACCCCAGCTTGACAACTCCTCGTCTTTCTTCACACAGTAGGGGGCCTCTGGTTTTTGCCTGATTAAGAGCAGGAAAAGAGAGGAAAAAGATTTTTCTTGTATTCTGGCATTTTATATCATCCACTGGAGGATGTTTAAAGTCCACTTGCTCTGGACTTAGCTCATGCTCATGTAGATATTTTGGGGCCTTGGAAGTCACACTAGAGAAACATTCCAATACATTCTCATTACAGGATGATGTAGATTTCTTTGGTGGGCCCTTTATAGTTCTCTCCCTGCTCTTGGGATTGGTATAACTCATCCTTTTATTGGGTTTGTACTCTCTCTGGATAGTCAGTCAGGAAGAATTTAAATTACCTCCTAGATGGCCTTCTCTGCTGTGGAGCTATCATTCGACCCTCAAGAAAATATAAATACCCTTGCCTCTGCTATAGGCAGAAAAGAGCCTCCCAAAGCATATCAAACTCTTTTTCTTCTTCTAAAGTGAAAAACAGTGAAAGTTACTCAGTGTCTGACTCTTTGTTACCCCATGGGCTATAGCCCTCCAGGCTCCTCTGTCTATGGAATTCTCCAGGCAAGAATGCCATTCCCTTCTCCTAGAGATCATCCCAACCCAGGGATCAAACCCAGATCTCCTGCATTGCAAGTGGATTCTTTACCATCTGAGCCACCAGAGTAGACTTTTCTTCTTCTGCCTCAAATCAGTATCTACCTTAAGCCTTTATTTTCATTTTTCTCAATCCCAAGACCAGTCCACTCTGTCCCTCAAGCAACAATTGGGCTTCTAAATCATTTCTCATCTGGCTTGAGCTAAAGTAAAAGCAAGATCTCTTTATGTTGTGATACACAAAGCTCAATTTTTCCAAAGAAATTCTCACTTCCCCTTTCCAACATGTTGGTCAGTTCCACTCCAACCATTATGTATCCAAGGTGTGTAAAGAACTGCTTTTGTTCACTTTATTTGCTAGTTCTTCATTGGTAGCCTGCCATAGCGTTTTTCAATTTAAAATATTTGTTACATTTGCTATGATTATTGGTGTTTTTGTTTTGGATCACTGGGTCATTTTTTATTCTGAAGCAAAATTCCACTTTTATGCTCTGATGCTTGAAAATCAATTAATTTCAAGGTTATATTTAAATTATTATAATAAGATCATGCTTCCTATCTATTTATTTAGCCAACAATTAAAATAAATAATTCTCAATGGAGTTTTTAGTCTAAAAGCTCTTGAACATGTAAATTAAAATGAGACAAACAGGATAGTATATGCTATGAAATTATTCATGTAGCTATAACTTAGTCTAGATTCCAGAGAATATTTCTGAAGAATACAATGTTTAAGCTGAGAATGAGTAATGAATATGGGATAAGAAATTATTAAAGTGAAAATAGCATAGAAGAAAGCACTAAAGGATGAAAGGGTATAGCATATTCATGGAAGGGAGAAATTATTTTGTAAATAAAGCATTAAGGATAAGGAGGAATGTGGCAGGGTTTAAGCTAGAGAAATAGGCAGCTACCACATTACCTAAAGCTTTCTTTAAAAGAATATATCAAGGATTTTAGTTTTCATTAGCTTCAGGGGATATATTAAAGAAAAAATGTAGATTGAGGGAAAACAAGAAGCCAACATTAGAGATGATGGTGGATCGTTCTTGGATTATAGGAGAGGAAGCAGTTAACCAGACTTGGAACTTGAATACATATGAGATACGAGAAAAGGACTCTTAGACAACCTCCAAGAAAGTCACTCCATTAATAATCCCTGGAAAATAAAACAGGTCATATGACGCAGAACCACTGAATTATAGTTTTTAGGGAAGGAATGGATCCTAAGGATCCTTGAGTCTTACTCCCTCTTTTTGCTAAAGATAAAGGTAACTCCTCCCCCATTTAAATGAATGAGATGAAATGAAATTCTATTTCTCATGAAATTCTATTTCCTTCACTCCTTGGTCTACTATAAAACAGATTCTCTCATGAGGACACTGCTTCCACTCATATGGTGGCTGTCTCCTCTCCTACACTCCTCCACCAGTGATTAAATATTCTTCTCCAAGCACAAAACCCCTATTCCCTATAGACGCTTAGTTTATGCATCATTATCTTTCAATGTAGAAGCAACCTAGCGACTGCTCTCTCATTTTGTGAAGATTATTACCTCAAGGCTACCATCAATTTCTTCATTATTAACATTATTTTTCAGCAGTTTTAGGTTTATAACAAAATTAAGATTTCTCTTATACACCCCATGATCCCATACATGCATAATCTTCTCCATTATCAAAAGCATTCACCAGAATGGTGTATTTTATACCAAGCATGAACATATATTAACACATACAATCACAAAATCCCATTCTTAAAGAGATGGAAATCAGACCACCTACCTGCCTCCTGAGAAATCTGTATGCAGGTCAAAAAACAACAGAGCTGGACATGGAACAACAGACTGGTTCCAAATTGGAAAAGGAATGCATCAAGGCTATATATTGTCACCTTCTTATTTAACTTATATGCATATTTTTGCTTATTTAACTTATTACATTTAATTTTCTTAGCCTAACTTGAATTTGCAGTTGGGTTGTTTACCACTTGGAGAAGGAAATGGCAACCCACTTCAGTACTCTTGCCTGGAAAATCCCATGGATGGAGGAACATTGTAGGCTACAGTCCATGGGGTCGCAAAGAGTCGGACACGACTGAGCGACTTCACTTTCACTTTCACTTTCTTTACCACTAGCGCCACCTGGGAAGCCCATTACTTATATATAAGAAGAGAATACAGAGATGATCCAGGATACTCTGTTGTAATAGAAAAATTTTTATCTAGAAAATGGTCTTGTAGAAGTTAGGTGGTAGGTATTATTTTATTCTTACACTGAGTTAACTCAGTCTTGTTAGGCCAGCCCTTGGTAAGCTAAGTAAAAGTGAAAGTCACTCAGTCCTTTGCAACTTTTTGCAACCCCATGGACTGTAGCCCACCAGGCTCCTATGTCCATGGAATTCTCCAGGCAAGACTACAGGAGTGGGTAGCTGTTCCCTTCTCCCGGGGATCTTCTCAACCCAGGGACTGAACCCAGGTCTCTCGCATTGCAGGCTGATTCTTTACCATCTGAGCCACAAGGGAAGCCCTTGGTAGTTCAGTTCAGTTCAGTCGCTCAGTCGTGTCTGACTCTTTGTGACCCCATGGACTGCAGCATGCTAGGCCTCCCTGTCCATCACCAACTCCCAGAGTTTACTCAAACTTCATGTCCATTGAGTCGGTGATGATCCAGCCATCCATCCTGATCCCCTTCTCCTCCTGCCCCAATCTCTCCCAGCATCAGGGACAACAGAGCCAGCTCTTCACTGAGGTAAGCCAAAGGGAAATGGAATAATCAGTCCTTCTGAACACCCAGGACTGGTAAGCCAAATGGAATTTTGAGTTTAATTTTAGCTATAATAATCAAAACAAATCAAAATAGTTTGAAAGTAATCTTGATGTACCTAGGGATTATACTAAGTAATATGTTAAAAAAAAATTATCAAGCTTAATTCTATTAAATTGCACAAGGCTTAAGATGCAATAGAATATGAGGTTCCCAGAGGTTTTTTGTGTGTGTGTGTGTGATGTCTTCATCATACAGAACTGAACCTCCTCTAAGGACTAAGAAAAAACACCTAAGTTAGCTCAGTTCAAGCATCATTTCTTGACATATCTACAAAATAACTGCCAAAAAGAAGTGTGTATATGGGGAGATGCACTGGATTGCTAAGGAAAATATTATACATAATGAACACTGTTTTTAGTAAAGACTCTTTTTATATAGAATTCGATAGGGGAAATGCAAAAATATCTCCTAGGGAGTCAGTTCAGGAGGCTCTTAAAATAATCTAGGTAAGGCAGGATAATAAACTTCACCATGACCATGGTGAAGAGTATAAGACATGGTTGGAGGGTAGAACTACAAGAAATTGGTGATGAACCAAATTGTTAAATAAAAAGAGGGGAAAGTAAGCTAACAAGGTGTTTGGTTTGAACAAATGGAAGATTGGAGTTGTCATTGACCAAGATAAAAGCCTCAGCACTTTGACACAGAGCACTGTTTAAGTGAAGAGGAGGAGGTTTTCTAAGCAGGAAAAGTAGAGGGGCAACAGGTAGTGGGTGCAGTAAAACCCTGCAAGGAGTTAGATGTTACCAGGTGATCAGGTGGGAGGTAGAGCATGAAAGTGCATGAGGCACAGAAAAATCAGTTTACAGGTTTCTGTAGGCCATCATAAGCCTCAACTGTCTTAGTTGGGAAAGAGAGGCAAAGCCAAGAATTGGTAATGCATGAATGTGATAGGTATTACACACATATATGGTGGTGGTGGTGGTTTAGTTGCTAAGTCCTGTCCAACTCTTGCGACCTCGTGGATTGTAGCCCTCCAGACTCCTCTGTCCATGGGATTCTCCAGGCAAGAAGACTGGAGTGGTTTGCCATTTCCTTTTCCACACTTACATAATACACATTACATAGAAATTCTGGACTCCCTCGTCCGCTACTGCCTCTCTTTCCCAGAAAACAAAATATATGGAGAAAGAGCAAATAAAAACAAAGCAAAAACTAAACAGTGAAAAAGAGAGAAGTTAATATGGAAAGACTTATGTTTGAGTTCGTTGTTCAAGAACCCCTCAGATCAGCTCCTCCCTTTTCTTCCTTTAGGTTAATTACAGAAGCCAAAAGTTCCCCTATTTTGCCTAAGTTTTGATTGAATTCCTATCATTTTCTACAGAAAAATTGTGACTATTTGAATAATAATTTTCATATTCTAACAGAGATTTTTTTCAATATTAAATCAAACCCTTCTTCAACATGTAATGGACAAAAAGCTTCACATTTTTGCCCTGATTTTTCTTCTGTTATTCTGGCTCGATTTCATTTCATGATCTTCTTTGTCACATGTTGATCTATCTTCTATACTTTGTCATCCCATTCTGTATATCACTTGATATAACTACTAACCAGAGTATTCAGTTTCTGCAGTTGTTCAAATTAGAGTTTAAATTACAGTATTTTCTATTTCAGTGGCTTCAGCTATATTTATTCTTAATACTTACTATAAAAATACAGCAAACATTTCTGAAGAAGTTTACTTTTCCCCACTAAGTACTCAGAAAATTCACCTTTTGTAGCTCAGGAATGCCTTGTTACTACTATGCCTTAGAGTTTGTGTGTGTGTGTGTGTGTGTGAGACAGAGAGAGAGAGAGCATGTGTTTGTGTGTGTGCACACATGCATATTTACAAACTAAAGCTGTATATAAATATGTATGTATGTACAATATAAAGAACAATTATAGACATTCATATAACTACCAGCCAGGCTGAGAAATGAAGCATCGAAACTAGCTCAGGAGACCCCTGATCTCCGCCATGTGTGTCTAGTTTACCATCGCATCTCCCTTTTTTCCCCAACAGATAATCACTATTCTAATTTTTGTAATAATCACCCCACTCTTTAACATTTACTATCTAGATACGTCTTTAAGTAATATAATTGCTAGTTTTGCCTGTTTAAATTTTATATAAACTTATACTATAGTTTTATGACATACATGTATAACTTAAGTTAGCTCAAAAGCTATATTCATATTAGCCTATGGAGCTATAATTTATTTTCCCAGATATATAACATTCTAAGGCTGGACTTCCCAGGTGGTACAGTGGTAAAGAATCCGCCTGCCAATGCAGGAGACACAAAGTCGATTCTTGGCTTGGGAAGACCCCCTGGAGGAGGAAATAACCCATTCCAATATTCTTGCTTGTAAAATCTCACGGACAGAGGAGCCTAGAGGGCTACAGTCCATGGAGTCACAAAGAGTCAGACACCGCCGAGCACACAGGCCTTACTATTGCATTTACTTCTGCTGTCTCCTACAGTTGGGTTCTTTAAACAGCATGGATAGTAAAACCTTCTGGCTAAAAATCCCCTCAAAAAAGAAATATTTCAAATAAGAAATACTTTATGGTATGAAGTCTCAAAATATATTCTCAATGTAGACGATTGAGTGTTAAACATTTATTTTTGCTCTAGAACTCAAAGTCTGAGAGAGTCTAGAGATATTTTGAATCAAAAAGAGGAAAACGTTGTGCTGTTTACCCAACACATTTTAGTGGGGAAAATCCTGTTCAAAGAACATCTCTCAGTATACTTCAAAAAAATGCTTTGGCAAGTGGTACTCAGGGGTTACTGCCTATGTCAAATACTCCCTCCTCCCTTGCAATCACTCTTTCCCTTCCTTCCGCCTACAGTTTTGCCTCATGCATATATGACATGTGTGCCATAATGCACTGTGTTTTATTTTCTTTCTCTCTCTTTTTCTTTTCTGAGGATGGATGGTTCTCTCTGGAGACCCATATGAACTCTTGACTCCACTCAAATCATTTTATTCTCTTTCAGAAAGCAATTAGCTAAATGCCTCCCTTAATTATGCCCCCTGGAAATTCTGTCTAGCCAGCATGGATAATTGTATTTTCATCGACTCCTAGAATCACAGCTGAGATTGAGACTATGGTAGTTAAATACTCTTCCAGTCAGTAACCTGGATTGAATATGTAAAGAATAAATTCAAGATTTTTCAAGATATGTTGTAAAACTCCTAATCTTGCGCTGTCAGAGGCTGTTATAAT
The DNA here is from genome assembly GCF_027580195.1 of Bos mutus. Taxonomy (NCBI): domain Eukaryota; kingdom Metazoa; phylum Chordata; class Mammalia; order Artiodactyla; family Bovidae; genus Bos; species Bos mutus. Next base: position 58,164,686 of record NC_091621.1, on the reverse strand, counting down.
TTAAATGAATCATCGAATATTACATTTCAAACCAAATCAATGTTTCTTATGCAGTGTCTATCTTATCATTTTATGCACTAAATTATGAATTGTGTGCAATATGTTTTACAGATGGTCCTTGATTGAAACCTAGGCAAATTAAATCGGGTTTAGAATGCCAGCTTTGGGTAGCTCAATTTCAGTTGATTTTTAAACCTCTTGAAGGGGTGAAGATGTAAAGGCTTGTGGCTATATAACTCTAAGCTCTGTGTTATTTCTAGGCACAGACCTGACTCTTTTTTCAAGTGTTCGCCCATTGCATCTGAATATTCGGATGCTTTCCCTCTTGCATCCATTCTCCTAAGCAAGCAGTATGCTATATCCCCATTCTGTGTGCAGCTCCCACTGTTACAGGGTCAACAGTGTCTCTTCTGATAAAACGGCTGCTCCTCTCCTCTAAGCTTCCTTGGCATCCTTTAGGATACATATATTCCCTACTCTTAGAATGGCATAAGTACAGGCTGTCTACTCTGATAACTGTAAACAAAAATCACATTTTATTTTGCTGGCTAACAAGAATTTTGCCTGGTTTTTTAGATGAGTTTTTCAACCTGGGGCAAAATGCTTAAATGCTTTCGTGAAAGCTTATACATCAAAGTCACAGCTTTGAGTCTAAGATGAATTTCTTAACATTTTCCCAAGATGCCTTATGAGTCAACTTAGAGGAAGAATTGTAGAAAGTCACATCATGAGGGATTCTTAAAGAACCTGGTTTACTTGAATTTTAAGTCAAAATTCTGTGCTCAGAAGTCTTCTCTTCAAAAAAGACAATACCTTATTGTTTTATTCAATGGAGTCTCATAATATTCAAAAATGATATAAGGATTTAGACCGACATCTTATTTTTATTATGGTTAACTATAATGATATTCCTTTTGATCTTATAGACATTGGTTAGAAAGTAACCATAACAAGGAAATTCTTGTACTACATGCAAAAATGAAGTATCTCACTAATTTGAACTTTGATTTGCAAATACAAAGCTAGTGTGAAAGTACAAAAAATGCAGTGAAGAATGTACTTGCACAGTGCCAGGCATAGTATGATGTGATATTAGCTATGATGGCAGTGATGGTGTTGGTTGAGATGGCAATTACTAACTCAGATATCTAAAAGGAAATTAGGTTTAATAATAAAGAAGACTTGGCACCAACTGGTTTAACTATTTTCAGCAAATTGAGATGAAATAAAAACAATAATACCAGTGTATATAAATAGATATCCATTCTACTCTGATTTTTGAGTTCTCTGGAATTTAACATACTATGAACTGAACCACTGAACTTCTAATTTCAGTAGAAATTATAATCATCTACACTGCATGCTACACACAAAAAGAGGTAAATTTGAATAAATAGGGCTTAATAAGGGGCAGATTTATTTATAAACTCTGTTCTAGGAAATAAACATACAATTTATTAAATAGCAAAAGACTAGGTCAGCATGATAAAAATTATTTCATTTTTATGATGAAACAGTGGTACTAAAATCTGTTGAAAAGTATGGTGAAAAATAGTAATATAATCAAAAGTTTTAAATAAATGAAGAGCAGAGGAACAAAAAAGATTAGGCTACACTTAGATATATAATTTTTGCAATGTACTCTTATTCCAACTTTACTGAAGCACAATTTATATACAATAAAATACATTTAAGGTAGTGTACAGTTTGATCAGATTTCAACAACCATATTCACTAGTGTATTCACCATCATAATCAATATAAAGATAATTGCTATCACCCTAAAAGTTCCCTTGTGACCCCCTTATTGTCAACTGAACACACTACTATCCCCAAGAAATCATTGATCTAGTGTTAGTCAGTCCTGTTCGATTCTTTGCGACCCCATGGACTGTAGCCCACCAGGCTCTTCTGTCCGTGGAATTCTCAGGCAAGAATACTAGAGTGGTTTGCCATTCCCTTCCCAGAGAATCTTCCCTACCCAGGGATAGAACCCAGGTCTCCCACATTGCAGGCAAATTCTTTACCACTGCACCACTTGGGAAACCCTCATTTATGTCATTAGATGTTAATTTTGTCCTTCTTAGAACTTCATATAAATAGGATCATACTGTTACCAACCAGGATTCTTGATCAATAGAAATTGATCAAAGGCCAGACAAGAAATTCAGGCAAGGCTTTATTGGGGCTCCTGCTGCAGCAAGGGGGAGCAAGAAAAAGTAACAGTTTCACTTGCTAGCTAGCTCACTGAGGGAGTAGTGAGCTGGTTCTAATATGGGCTGAGGGTAGGGTGTGTCCAGGGTCTGGGTCTGAGGGGTAATTAAGTGATTTGCTTACTCATTATGTGATGTTGTGTGCAGGAGGTATGCATACTACTACTACTACTAAGTTGCTTCAGTCGTGTCCGACTCTGTGCGACCCCATAGACGGCAGCCCACCAGGCTCCTCCGTCCCTGGGATTCTCCAGGCAAGAACACTGGAGTGGGTTGCCATTTCCTTCTCCAATGCATGAAAGTGAAAAGTGAAAGTGAAGTCGCTCAGTCGTGTCTGACTCTTCACGACCCCATGGACTGCAGCCTACCAGGCTCTTCCGTCCATGGGATTTTCCAGGCAAGAACACTGGAGTGGGGTGCCATTGCCTTCTCCGGGAGGTATGCATAATACCCTGCTTTTGCTCCTGGCTCTTCAGAAGTTGGGCTATTTGTCTTTTTGTATCTTTTGTCCAGAATTGGTCCAATTGCCCATACACACAATTATTTTTGGTCTCTTTGAGCTTCTTTATATTTTGTGCTTGAGGAGACATTTGTCCAGGTGCCAGCACTGCAGCAAAGGGTCCCAGGTCTCAGTCTGTCTCAATACAGTATATATTCTTTGTGTCTGGCATTTTTGCTCAGTATAATATTTTTCAGATTCAGTGTGTTATTGTATGAATCAGTCATTTTTTTTTTTTTTTTGCTGAATACTATGCCAGGGTATGGATATACCACAATTTGTTTATCCATTCACTGTGATAAGCGAATGTATTGTTTCCTAGTTTTGACTATTATGAATAAAGATTCTGTTAACATCATGAGGAGTTCATTAATGTCATGAGGGATTCAATTATACAACATACATTTTCCTTGAGTAACTGGGTATGTGCCATTCTCTTTCCGAATTCATTATTACATTCAGTTGGTCTATTGGCTGTTCTAAACCTCTGAATATTATTTTATATTTCTCAATCATTTTATCATTCTCCTATCCCTCCAAAAATGATTGATGGTATGCAGAGACAGGATTAAGTGGAAGAAAAAATTTCCCCAGAATCTCTAGCCTAGAACTCAGCCTTTCTGATAATTTGGCTTTAGCCTGTAAGACCCCAGGCAGAGAATCCAGTCATAGCCACATGCGTGAACTTCTCACCAACAGACCTCTGAGCTAATGGATGTTATTTTAAGCCACTGAAGTTGAGGTAATTGTCATCTTGCAATAGAAAATTAATACAAACTGACACTTTAAAAACAATAAATTTCTCATATTTGGGCATTTTTATTATTTAGAAGTTTTGGGATTGTTCACATTATACTAAGTCAACAGAGACTTAGTATATTTGTCTGAACAGAGATCATGTTGCTCTTAAAATGAAGTAGACCATTCTTAACAGATTTTAGAGTTTCTCAAGCATAAAAATAGTAGACATACTTATGAAAGAATTTCATAATTCTTTCTTTATTAAAATTTCTGTCTTTTCAATTTCACAATAATGGTAGTCAAATAGCATGTCTTAAAATAAGTCTGTTGGTAAAGTCAATCAAATTCTGATAGGAAATGTTCATCTTATTTTATGAGATTACATCACAGTCAGATATTTTCATCCCCAAATCACTATAGCTTATTGAGAATATGTCTAATACTTTCAGTTTTGAATGTCTGACTAAGAAACAGGACATAGCTCACCTAACTATCATGGTGTTTGTTTCAGATACAAATAATAAAAAGACAAAAAAGGAAATAATTTTTGAGCTATTTTTACTATCAAGTGAAGGGTGTTTACAATTGCAGTCTTTTAATTTTGCTATAAATTTAACTTTTCTGAAGGCAAACAAATGTAGTAAGTAGGATATTAAAGAGTTATTACAGTGTTGCTTTAAAGAACACTTGCCCCAGGACATGTCTCCTGAATTCCAAAAAATACCTTGCCTAATTGCATTCTGTAGAATCTGAGAGAATGAACAAGAGAAATGTATTATGGATGGAATGCATTCCACCAGATTCTCTGGAAATACACGCTCTGCTATGTGTAACTCACTTTATCTACATTATCATTTTAATCTTCACAGGCAGACAGTGATATAAGCACCATCATTATCCTGTATTACAGGGCAGCAAACTGAAGTTTAGTGGGGTTAAGTAAGATCACAGCTAGCAGGATGCTAAATGGAAAACTCAGCTAGGCATACTGATCTTGTTTGCTTAATCACTGCACAATGCTGCCTCTATGCTTGAATATGAGGAATTAAATGCCTTCAGTTTAACTCAAGTGACATCATAAATGTTGACATTTTAAAATATTTTTATAATGTTATATATATTGCAGGTTTTTAGTTTTAAATTTGATCTTTTGTCTATATCAAAATAAAGAATTTTAAATTATGATCAATGTCTCTACAATGTCTTGGCTGTTTTCTCATTGTCTTTTACTTATTAATTAGTAGCTTCCTTTAACTGTGGTAATAGAACATATTTCAACTCTATGAAATTTGATGAGTCTTGCTTACAGTGTCAATAAATATGATATGTGCGATGTTGCATGATGCTTCATGAGGCGCTTCATGGAAAGAATCTACTGTTATTGTTGGCTGCAGATATGCATGGTAAATAATGTCAAGTAGGTCAAGCCAGTTAAATTGAGACGGCACACTCTTTAAATCCTGACTGATGGTTTTCTGCTTGTTCATCAGCTCTTAAGAGTATTCTGATTGCAGATCCATCTATTGTTTTTCTTCTGTGTCAGTTTTTTTTTTTCCCTGTATATTTTGAAATTATGCTATTGGATGCATGTAGATTTAGAATTGTGATATCTTCCTGGAGGCCTATTTTATCATTATGAAAGTTCCTCCTTTTCTCTTGAAAACGTTTCACTGTAACACCTGCTTTGTCTGATGCAGTATGGCAATGCTTCCCTTCATTAACTAAGCTGTTTACCTTTTCTCATCCTTTCCTTTTAACATTTCTGTGTCTTTAGGTTTAAAGTTCGTCCCTTTTAAATAGTGTGTATTTGAATTTTATGTTTTATTCAGTCTCACAGTTTTATAGTTTTAAAAAGATGAGTTAACTTGGATTTAGAATAATTGTTGAAACCTATGGGCTTATAAATACCATTTTCTTATTTGTGTTCTATTGACCTACATGATGATAATTACTTTTGCTGAATGAACAGATACATTAGTTTTTCTCCCATTTCTTGCTTTTTTTTGAAGGCAGTATTTTCTTACTCTGTTTTTCCTTCATTAACTTATCTCAAGATTATGACTCCTAGAATTATTAAAATTTAATACAAAGTTTCTGTCCTCTCCCCATAATGCAAAGATGTGCCTAATATATGACTAATTTCCAAATGCCTTTTAAATGTTCCACAAGCTGATGTAATTCAAAATTACTTCCAAAGGATATTACATTACTTTTTTAATAAGCTATCTTGTATAATGAGTGGCTTTTTCTATTCTATTCTCTTTTTTATACCATAGCTTATACTGAGATACTAAGATAACATTGTCCATTTCTGAACCCATTGCTTGTTGAAAAAAAGAGCTATGTGTTGTAGACTCCTTGCTTCCTTCACTGTGCCTTGCAAATAGTAGAAGTTCAAATACATTTGTTGAATGAAATGTGAATATATGATTAGATGAATGAATGAATGCCATCAAATCTAGGTTTTTGGATTTAGTGACTCAAATTACTTCTGAATGCATTGTCTTTATTTGGCTGCAGTATAGTTTTACACTTATTAACAACCATCTCCCTTCACTATATATTCCCCAAGGTACAATGTTTATATGAGGTACAACTTGTATGAGGTACTGATTGACATATGGTCTTGTCTCCAGAGTTTGCCAAAGAATGCAGGATATGGTAGAGGCACTGAGCACTCTGTTGAGATCAAAGTTACTAAATTCTCAAAGGCCAAGTTTTGAAAGGCCCTGGCAATGGCACCCCACTCCAGTACTCTTGCCTGGAATATCCCATGGACGGAGGAGCCTGGTGGGCTGCAGTCCATGGGGTCGCTAAGAGTCGACACGGCTGAGCAACTTCACTTTCCCTTTTCACTTTCGTGCATTGGAGAAGGAAATGGCAACCCACTCCAGTGTTCTTGCCTGGAGAACCCCAGGGACGGGGGAGCCTGGTGGGCTGCCGTCTATGGGGTTGCACAGAGTCGGACACAACTGAAGCAACTTAGCAGCAGCAGCTCCTTCATCTAATATGCCTCTTCTGCCTCTGGATATGAGAAAGGTAAAGTGTTTTATAGATTTACCACAAAAATTGTAGGAAAGCAGAGTGAGTTGCCGTTCTCCAGCACTTCCTGGCTGAGGAGGTGTTGTTAGCAGGCACAACTGGAAGAGACCAAGGAAATCGGTGAGGCTGTGCTCCTTCCTCCTCCTAACCCAGCAAACTGGGTAACAGCTGACAGTTATTATAATCAAACAGGAATACAAACTATGAAATCAGACTGAGATGTCATCAGACTGCTAGGAAGAAGAAGAAACAACAGAGCAAAATCAGTATCAGTTACTGAAGTACTGAGCCTTTCCATGTTTATAATTAAAGTTCCTGAGAGATTAATTTTATATACAGATTTTATTTTTCTGATTAAGCTTTCTGATTTCCATGATTGTTTTCCTGCATTACACTGAACAATGATCAGTTGCAATACTTTAAACTTTTCCTTCTTCTTTATTCAGCCCAGCTATCTCAGTGAATAAGCAATCTAAGCATAAATTTGGCTGTATTATAAGAGATGTTGACTTGCGAAAAAATGTACTAGCCACCATGGAAACTTTACTAAAAATGCAAATACGTTTTCCTCTCATAGAGAAATACTGAGTACTGGTAAAGCAATTCAAATATTAAGTGTTGCACCACAAGGATTTTCTTAATGTGTAAATAATGGAGACAATAATTAAATGTGACTGTTGGTTGTTTTCTAGTTCAGTTATATTTATCTTTTTTTTCTTTTACAAAAATATCAGCATATTTCTATAGAGTTACATTTTTACTTAATGGAACAAATCCTTATAGCATTGATCTGTGTGTAGTTTGCCCTAAATTAGCCAGCTTTTTATTTTGCTTGTATCCTCAAATGTACTCAATTTATTTTTTTTTTTAAGAATATGTCCTAGATTTGGAGTGAAAGAAATCTTTAAGCATATTTTTAGTTAAAATGCTTTATGCCTTGGAGGAAAAATGCCAATACACAAAGGAAAGAACTGAGGAATCAAATAATTCTAACCTTTTATAATCCCCACCCCCAAACAGTGTCTAACAAATTAGGCATTTCAGATAATAAGCCCAAAAGGATTTGTATAATGGAACCCCGCTGAGGAAGATTCATTAGCACATTAATTTATGAATATAAACAGTGTATTTGAGATATTTGTATATGCCCTGTGAACATATTAACTAGTTTATTTAGCACCATATTTGAATGAAATAAGCAGTTTGACCTCACTCAAGATGAATCATATTCACAAAATAGATTTCCATCTTCTGTGTATTGGCAGCATGTCAGCATTGAAACAAAACAACTCACACATGACTGAAGTCAATTCACACATGACTGAAGTCTCTCTTACATAAAAGCATTTCACAAAAGCAAGAGATTGTTCTATCCAGCAGAATTAAATTAACTACTAAATTTTTCACTCTTAAGTATACTTTCTGACCAAGGGTTCCTGGGATATGGGGAATTAGGAATCATACATGATAAAAAGACTAAAACCTGATTTTACACTCATTGTTCAAAGAAATGTAAACAAAAGCAGCAAGTAAAGAAAAAGAATAGTCACAGGAAATTACAATTCATGAATTTCAAATATTTCTGTTTACCAAAGACAGTGTTTTCTTTATGGTCGCTATCACAGCCAATCTATCCTAATCTCAGGATATTGGAAATTATTTATATTCTATGTACAGTTTCCTGTACATTTTAATATATTAATACAATAAAATAATCTAAGGCCAAATCTGAAGTAGTACATCTTTGGGAGCAGAGCATACATCTCTGGGAGAAGACAATGGGTACAGGATTCTCCAAAATATCGGAAAACAGAATCAAAGCTATTATTTATAATATAATCAACTAAAGTACAAACGAAAGATAAAACTAAAGCAACAAACCTGTAAAGGGTATGAATTTATAACTTCTAATATTGAAGAAGAATATTCACAGTTGTACCTCTACCCATCCTTTATAGAACATCGCTTTGGAATATCAACAGGAAATTGATTTGCGTGTATATACTCATCCAATGTAGCTTTTCCTCCCAAGGCAGAGAAAATGGTTGGAATGGGGATATAAGAGGTCTTCCCTGGTGACTCAGATGGTAAAGAATCTGCCTGCAATGCTGGAGACCCTGGTTCAATCCCTGGGTGGGGAACATCCCCTGGAGAAGGGAATGGCAACCCATTCCAGTATTCTTGC